>NC_053025.1:138783350-138998050 GCF_003073215.2 Triticum urartu | reverse complement strand
ATATGATGAGAATAGACCCGGGGGCCATAGGTTTCACTAGTGGCTTCTCTCAAGAGCATAAGTATTCTACGGTGGGTGAACAAATTACTGTTGAGCAATTGACAGAATTGAGCATAGTTATGAGAATATCTAGGCATGATCATGTATATAGGCATCACGTCCGTGACAAGTAGATCGAAACGATTCTGCATCTACTACTATTACTCCACTCATCGACCACTATCCAGCATGCATCTAGAGTATTAAGTTAAAAACAGAGTAACGCCTTAAGCAAGATGACATGATGTAGAGAGATAAATTCATGCAATATGAAATAAACCCCATCTTGTTATCCTCGATGGCAACGATACAATACGTGCCTTGCTGCCCGTTCTGTCACTGGGTAAGGACACCGCAAGATCGAACCCAAAGCTAAGCACTTCTCCCATCGCAAGAACTACCAATCTAGTTGGCCAAACCAAACGGATAATTCGAAGAGACTTGCAAAGATAACCAATCATACATAAAAGAATTCAGAGAAGATTCAAATATTATTCATAGATAGACTTGATCATAAACCCACAATTCATCGGTCTCAACAAACACACCGCAAAAAGAAGATTACATCGAATAGATCTCCACAAGAGAGGTGGAGAACTTTGTATTGAGATTCAAAGAGAGAGAAGAAGCCATCTAGCTACTAACTATGGACCCGAAGGTCTGAGGTAAACTACTCACACTTCATCGGAAGGGCTAGGATGATGTAGAAGCCCTCCGTGATGACGGCCCTCTTCCGGCAGAGCTCCGGAACAGGCCCCAAGATGGGATCTCGTGGATACAGAAAGTTGCGGCGGTGGAATTAGGTTTTTGGCTCCTGTTCTGGTCGTTTGGGGGTAAGTGTGTATATATAGGAGGAAGAAGTATGCCGGAGGAGCAACGAGGCGCCCACGAGGCAGGGGGCGCGCCCTAGGGAGGGCGCCCCCACCCTCGTGACCGCCTATTTTGTTCCTTGGAGCAGGGTCCAAGTCTCCTGGATCACGTTCGGTGAGAAAATCACGTTCCCGAAGATTTTATTCCGTTTGGACTCCGTTTGATATTCCGTTTATCCGAAACACTGAAATAGGCAAAAAATAGCAATTCTGGGCTGGGCCTCCGGTTAATAGGTTAGCCCCAAAAATAATATAAAAGTGGAAAATAAAGCCCAATATAGTCCAAAACAGTAGATAATATAGCATGGAGCAATCAAAAATTATAGATACGTTGGAGACGTATCAGACATCCCCTAGCTTAATTCCTGCTCATCCTCGAGTAGGTAAATGATAAAAAAAAGAATTTTTGATGCGGAGTGCTACTTGGCATAATTTCAATGCAGATCTTCTTAATTGTGGTATGAATATTCAGATTAGAAAGATTCAAGACAAAAGTTTATATTGATATAAAAATAATAATACTTCAAGCATACTAATAAAGCAATTATGTCTTCTCAAAATAACATGGCCAAAGAAAGTTATCCCTACAAAATCATATAGTTTGGCTATGCTCCAACTTCACCACACAAAGTATTTAAATCATGCACAACCCCGATGACAAGCCAAGCAATTGTTTCATACTCTAACATTTTCAAAACTTTTTCAATCTTCACGCAATACATGAGCATGAGCCATGGATATAGCACTATAGGTGGAATAGAATGGTGGTTGTGGAGAAGACAAAAAGGAGAAGATGGTCTCACATCAACTAGGCATATCAACGGGCTATGGAGATGCCCATCAATAGATGTCAATGTGAGTGAGTAGGGATTGCCATGCAACGGATGCACTAGAGCTATAAGTATATGAAAGCTCAAAAAGAAACTAAGTGGGTGTGCATCCAACTTGCTTGCTCACGAAGACCTAGGGCAATTTTGAGGAAGCCCATCATTGGAATATACAAGCCAAGTTCTATAATGAAAAATTCCCACTAGTATATGAAAGTGATAACATGAGAGACTCTCTACTATGAAGATCATGGTGCTACTTTGAAGCACAAGTGTGGTAAAAGGATAGTAACATTGTCCCTTCTCTCTTTTTCTCTCATTTTTTTATTTGGGCCTTTTCTCTTTTTTATGGCCTCTTTTTATTTGGGCTTCTTTGGCCTCCTTTTTCATTTATTTTATTTTTTGTCCGGAGTCTCATCCCGACTTATGGGGGAATCATAGTCTCCATCATTCTTTCCTCACTGGGACAATGCTCTAATAATGATGATCATCACACTTTTATTTTTCTTATAACTCAACAATTACAACTCGATACTTAGAACAAAATATGACTCTATGTGAATGAATCTGGCGGTGTACCGGGATATGCAATATGACAATGATGGAGTGTGTCATGATGAACTAGATGGTGGAAAGTTGCATGGCAATATATCTCGGAATGGCTATGGAAATCCCATAGTAGGTAGGTATGGTGGCTGTTTTGAGGAAGGTATATGGTAGGTGTATGATACCGGCGAAAGGTGCGCGGTATTAGAGAGGCTAGCAAAGGTGGAAGGGTGAGAGTGCGTATAATCCATGGACTCAACATTAGTCATAAAGAACTCATATACTTATTGCAAAAATCTAGAAGTTATCAAAGCAAAGTATTACGCGCATGCTCCTAGGGGGATAGATTGGTAGGAAAAGACCATCGCTCGTCCCCGACCGCCACTCATAAGGAAGATAATCAATAAACAAATCATGCTCCGACTTCATCACATAACGGTTCACCATACGTGCATGTACGGGAATCACAAACCTTAACACAAGTATTCTTTAAATTCACAACTACTCAACTAGCATGACTTTAATATTATCACCTCCATATCTCAAAACAATTATCATGCTTCAATCTTTTCTTAGTATTCAACACACTCAAAAGAAAGTTTCACAAATCTTGAATACCAAGCATATTATTATTAAGCAAATTACCATGCTATTAAGAGACTCTCAAAATAATTTAAGTGAAGCATGAGAGATCAATAGTTTCTTTAAAACGAATCCACCACCGTGCTCTAAAAGATCTAAGTGAAGCACATAGAGCAAAATTATAACGCTCAAAAGATATAAGTGAAGCACATAGAGCAAAATTATCTAGCTCAAAAGATATAAGTGAAGCACATAGAGCAAAACTACTTAGCTCAAAAGATATAAGTGAAGCACATAGAGCAAAACTACTTAGCTCAAAAGATATAAGTGAAGCACATAGAGTATTCTATCAAATTTTAATTCATGAATGGCTCTCTCAAAAGGTGTGTACAGCAAGGATGATTGTGGCATACTAAGACACAAAGACACAAATAATACAAGACGCTCCAAGCAAAACACATATCATGTTGGTGAATAAAAATATAGCTCCAAGTAAATTACCGATGGAAGTGGACGAAAGAGGGGATGCCTTCTGGGGCATCCCCAAGCTTTGACTTTTTGGTGGACTTGTATTATCTTGGGGGTGACATGGGAATCCCCAAGCTTAGGCTCTTGCCACTCCTTGTTCCATGATCCATCAAAAGAATTCACCCAAAACTTGAAAACTTCACAACACAAAACTCAAAATAGAAAACTCGTGAGCTCCATTAGCGAAAGAAAACAAAAGACCACTTCAAGGTACTGTAATAAATTCATTCTTTATTTATATTGGTGTTAAACCTAATGTATTCCAACTTCTCTATGGATTATAAACTATTTTACTAGCCATAGATTCATCAAAATAAGCAAACAACACATGTCAAAAACAGAACAATCTATAGCTAGCGCAAGATCTGGAACCCCAAAAATTCTAAAATAAATTTCTGGACGTGAGGATTTTATCTATTAATCATCTGCAAAAAGAATTAACTAAATATCACTCTTGAAAAAATGACAGTAGTTCTCGTGAGCGCTAAAGTTTCTGTTTTTTACAGCAAGTTCAACAAGACTTTCCCCAAGTCTTCCCAACGGTTCTACTTGGCACAAACACTAATTAAACACAAAAAAAACAACCAAAACAGAGGCTAAATAATTTATTTATTACTAAACAGGAGCAAAAGGCAAGGCATAAAAATAAAATTGGGTTTGCTCCCAACAAGCGTTATCGTTTAACGCCCCTAGCTAGGCATAAAAGCGAGGATAGATCTAGGTATTGCCATCTTTGGTAGGCAATCCATAAGTGGATCTCATGATAGTTTCATATGGTAATTTTATTTTATTTCTTGGAAAGTGTTCCATGCCCTTTTTTAATGGAAATTGAAATCTAATATTCCCTTCCTTCATATCAATAATCGCACCAACCGTTCTAAGGAAAGGTCTACCAAGAATAATAGGGCAAGAAGGATTGCAATCTATATCAAGAACAATGAAATCTACGGGCACATAATTCCTATTTGCAACAATAAGAACATCATTAATCCTTCCCATAGGTTTCTTAATAGTGGAATCCACAAGATGCAAGTTTAGAGAGCAATCATCAAAATTACGGAAATCTAGTAAATCACACAAAGTCTTGGGAATAGTAGAGACACTAGCACCCAAATCACACAAAGCATAAAACTCATGATCTTTAATTTTAATTTTAATAGTTGGTTCCCACTCATCATAGAGTTTTCTAGGGATAGAAACTTTCAACTCAAGTTTTTCTTCATAAGATTGCATCAAGGCATCAATAATATGTTCGGTGAAGGCTTTATTTTGACTATAAGCATGTGGAGAATTTAGCACGGATTGCAACAAGGAAATACAATCAATTAAAGAGCAACTTTCATAATTAAATTCCTTGAAATCCAATATAGTGGGTTTAGCAACATCTAAATTTTTATTTCTTTCAATCCCACTTTCATCAATTTCATCATTAAGATCTAAATACTCCGAATTTTTAGAACGCCTTCTAGGTAAGGGAAGATCATATTCAGTTTCATCAAGATTCATATTGAAAAATAAATATTTAATAGGAGACACATCAATAACTTTTAGATCTTCATCTTGATTTTTATAGGTATTGGAAGAACGCGCTTTAATAAAGGCATCTTTGGAAGCACGCATCCTAGAGGTTCTTTCCTTGCACTCATCAATGGAAATTCTCATGGCTTTGAGAGACTCATTGATATCATGCTTAGGAGGAATAGATCTAAGCTTTAAAGAATCAACCTCAAGGGAAATTCTATCAACGTTTCTAGCCAAATCATCAACTTTAAGCAATTTCTCCTCAAGCAAAGCATTAAAATTCTTTTGTGAATTCATAAACTCTTTAACACTATTCTCAAATTCAGAGGGCATATTATTATAATTTCCATAAGAGTTGTTGTAGTAATTACCATAATTATTAGAAGGATTACTAGGATATGGCCTAGGATTAAAATTCCCTCTATAAGCGTTGTAACCAAAATTATTCCTACCAACAAAATTCACATCCATAGATTCATTGTTATTCTCAATCAAAGTAGACAAAGGCATATCATTAGGATCAAAAGAAACACTCTTAGTAGCAAATAATTTCATAAGTTCATCCATCTTTCCACTCAACACATTAATTTCTTCTATCGCATGCACTTTTTTATTAGAAGATCTTTGAGTATGTCATTGAGAATAATTAACCATAATATTATCTAGGAGTTTAGTAGCATCTCCTAAAGTGATTTCCATAAAAGTGCCTCCCGCGGCCGAATCTAAAAGATTTCTAGAAGCAAAATTCAATCCGGCATAAAAATTTTGTATGATCATCCACAAATTCAAACCATGAGTAGGGCAATTACGTATCATTAATTTCATTCTCTCCCAAGCTTGTGCAACATGTTCATGATCAAGTTGTTTAAAGTTCATAATATCGTTTCTAAGAGAGATGATCTTAGCGGGAGGAAACTACTTAGAGATAAAAGCATCTTTGCACTTGTTCCATGAATCAATACTATTCTTAGGCAAAGACGAAAACCAAGCTTTAGCACGATCTCTAAGCGAAAAAGGAAATAGCTTCAATTTAACGACATCATTATTGACATCTTTTTTCTTTTGCATATCACATAAATCAACGAGGCTATTCAGATGAGTAGAGGCATCTTCACTAGGAAGGCCGGCGAATTGATCTTTCATAACAAGATTCAACAAAGCAGTATTAATTTCACAAGATTCAGCATCGGTAAGAGGAGCAATCAGAGTGCTAAGGAAATCATTGTTGTTGGTATTGGTGAAGTCACACAATTTAGTAGTATCTTGAGCCATCGCGACAAGCAAGCAATCTAACATACGAGCAAACAAAAGCAAACGGGTAAAAAGAGGCAAATAGAGAGGGAGGATAGGGAGAGAGAGGGCGAATAAAATGACAAGGGTGAATTGGGGGGAGAGGAAAACGAGAGGCAAATGGCAAATAATGTAATGCGAGAGATAGGGATTGTGATGGGTACTTGGTATGTTGACTTTTTGCGTAGACTCGCCGACAACGGCGCCAGAAATCCTTCTTGCTACGTCTTGAGCTTGCGTTGGTTTTCCCCGAAGAGGAAGGGATGATGCAGCAGAGTAGCGTTAGTATTTTCCTCAGTTTTTGAGAACCAAGGTATCAATCCAGTAGGAGCCCACGCTCAAGTCC
Organism: Triticum urartu; assembly: GCF_003073215.2. Lineage (NCBI taxonomy): Eukaryota > Viridiplantae > Streptophyta > Magnoliopsida > Poales > Poaceae > Triticum > Triticum urartu. Next base: position 138,991,502 of record NC_053025.1, on the reverse strand, counting down.
CTCGTACCTGCACAAAGCGATAGCTACTCACAACCAACGCGATTAGGGGTTGTCAATCCCTTCACGGTCACTTACGAGAATGAGATCTGATAGATATAATATTTTTGGTATTTTTGGTATAAAGATGCAAAGTAAAAAGTAAAAGCAAAGTAAAAAACAAAGCAAGATTAAAGTGATGGAGATTGATATGATGAGAATAGACCCGGGGGCCATAGGTTTCACTAGTGGCTTCTCTCAAGAGCATAAGTATTCTACGGTGGGTGAACAAATTGACAGAATTGAGCATAGTTATGAGAATATCTAGGCATGATCATGTATATAGGCATCACGTCCGTGACAAGTAGATCGAAATGATTCTGCATCTACTACTATTACTCCACTCATCGACCGCTATCCAGCATGCATCTAGAGTATTAAGTTAAAAACAGAGTAATGCCTTAAGCAAGATGACATGATGTAGAGAGATAAATTCATGCAATATGAAATAAACCCCATCTTGTTATCCTCGATGGCACGATACAATACGTGCCTTGCTGCCCCTTCTGTCACTGGGTAAGGACACCACAAGATCGAACCCAAAGCTAAGCACTTCTCCCATGGCAAGAACTACCAATCTAGTTGGCCAAACCAAACGGATAATTTGAAGAGACTTGCAAAGATAACCAATCATACATAAAAGAATTTAGAGAAGATTCAAATATTATTCATAGATAGACTTGATCATTAACCCACAATTCATCGGTCTCAACAAACACACCGCAAAAAGAAGATTACATCGAATAGATCTCCACAAGAGAGGGGGAGAACTTTGTATTGAGATTCAAAGAGAGAGAAGAAGCCATCTAGCTACTAACTATGGACCCGAAGATCTGAGGTAAACTACTCACACTTCATCGGAGGGGCTAGGATGAAGTAGAAGCCCTCCGTGATGACGGCCCTCTTCCGGCGGAGCTCCGGAACAGGGTCCAGGTCTGACGGCGACTCTCGTGTTGGTGTCGTTTCAAAAGAAAGTGAGGATCTAGATAAGCCAAGGGGTGTGAAAACCTTACTTTTTGGGTTACTCGCTGATACGTCTCCAACGTATCTATAATTTTTGATTGCTCCATGCTATATTATCTTCTATTTTGGACATTATTGGGCTTTATTATTCAGTTCTATATTATTTTTGGGACTAACCTATTAACCGGAGGCCCAGCCCAGAATTGCTATTTTTTGCCTATTTTAGGGTTTTGAAGAAAAGGAATATCAAACGGAGTCCAAACGGAATGAAACCTTCGGGAACGTGATTTTCAGAACGAACAAGATCCAGGAGACTTGGACCCTACGTCAAGCAACCAATAGGGAAGCCACGAGTTAGGGGGCGTGCCTACCCCCCAGGCGCGCCCTCCACCCTCGTGGGCCCCCTGTTCCTCCACCAACGTACTCCTTCCTCCTATATATACCTACGTACCCCCAAACGATCAAATACGGAGCCTAAACCCTAATTCCACCGCCGTAACTTTCTATATCCACGAGATCCCATCTTGGGGCCTGTTCCGGAGCTCCGCCGGAGGGGGCATCTATCATGGAGGGCTTCTACATCAACACCATAGCCTCTCCGATGAAGTGTGAGTAGTTTACTTCAGACCTTTGGGTCCATAGTTATTAGCTAGATGGCTTCTTCTCTCTTTTTGGATCTCAATACAAAGTTCTCCCCCTCTCTTGTGGAGATCTATTCGATGTAATCTTCTTTTGCGGTGTGTTTTTTGAGACCGATGAATTGTGGGTTTATGATCAAGTTTATCTATGAACAATATTTGAATCTTCTCTGAATTCTTTTATGTATGATTGGTTATCTTTGCAAGTCTCTTCGAATTACCAGTTTGGTTTGGCCTACTAGATTGATCTTTCTTGCAATGGGAGAAGTGCTTAGCTTTGGGTTCAATCTTGCGGTGTCCTTTCCCAGCGACAGTAGGGGCAGCAAGGCACGTATTGTATTGTTGCCATCGAGGATAATAAGATGGGGTTTTTATCACATTGCATGAATTTATCCCTCTACATCATGTCATCTTGCTTAAAGTGTTACTCTGTTCTCCTAAACTTAATACTCTAGATGCATGCTGGATAGCGGTCGATGTGTGGAGTAATAGTAGTAGATGCAGGCAGGAGTCGGTCTACTTGTCTCGAACGTGATGCCTATATACATGATCATACCTAGATATTCTCATGACTATGCTCAATTCTGTCAATTTCTCAACAGTAATTTATTCACCCACCGGAAAATACTTATGCTCTTGAGATAAGCCACTAGTGAAACCTATGGCCCCCGGGTCTATCTTCATCATATTAATCTTCCAATGCTTAGTTATTTCCTTTGCTTTTTTCCTTTGCTTTTATTTTACTTTGCATCTTTATCATAAAAATACCAAAAATATTACCTTATCATATCTATCAGATCTCACTCTCGTAAGTGACCGTGTCGGGATTAAAAACCCCTTATCGCATTGGTTGCGAGGATTTATTTGTTTTGTGTAGGTGCGAGGGACTCGCGCATAGCCTCCTACTGGATTGATACCTCGGTTCTCAAAAACTGAGGGAAATACTTACGCTACTTTGCTGCATCACCCTTTTCTCTTCAAGGGAAACCAACACAGTGCTCAAGAGGTAGCACTCGCCAAAGTTTCTGCCTTGGCAAAGGTTCTGAGTCGGAGGAAATAGTAGTTACCTTTTCTTCAACTGCTTGGCTGGCTCCCGTGTCATCCTGGTAATAGTCATTGTTAATAAGGTGGTTGAAAAACAAGCCAAGAGTGTCAAGGGCTACCTCCGACTCAGAAGTATCATCCTGCTTAAACATGTCAGAGGTGCTTGATCTCTTCTTAGGTTTCTTGCTGGTCTTTCTGGTGGCTTTCGCGGCAGCCCTAGCCTTTTTGGCAGCTTCGTGATCATATTTTGCCTTCCAGAAGTCAGACTTAGCCTATGGAAGAGTAACATACTTGAGCTCACATAATATTTGGATGAAGCAATAAAGTAAGTGAAATCAAGAGAGTTACATCTGGCGGCGGGTTAAGCTTGCAGAAAGGGTTCAGACCCACTTTGTTGCAGTCTTCGAATTTTCCATTTACAAGGGTTGTTTCCATTTCAACAATGCCCTCTTCAGTCAGACGCAGAGAGCTATGGCGTAATGGATTGTCTGTTCCTCTGGTATAAGTACACATCAAGCCAGATTGGCGACTGAGGGAGTCCTGGATTAGGGGGTCTCCAGACAGCTGGACTATATCCTTTGGCCGGACTGTTGGACTATGAAGATACAAGATTGAAGACTTCGTTTCGTGTCCGGATGGGACTCTACTTGGCGTGGAAGGCAAGCTAGGCAATACGGATATGTATATCTCCTCCGTTGTAACCGAGCTTGTGTAACCCTAGCCCCCTCCGGTGTCTGTATAAACCGGAGGGTTTAGTCCGTAGGACAACAGACAATCATACCATAGGCTAGCTTCTAGGGTTTAGCTTCTATGATCTCGTGGTAGATCAACTCTTGTAATACTCATATCATCAAGAACAATCAAGCAGGACGTAGGGTATTACCTCCATCAAGAGGGCCCGAACCTGGGTAAACATCGTGTCCCCTGCCTCCTGTTACCATCCGCCTTAGACGCACAGTTCGGGACCCCCTACCCGAGATCCACCGGTTTTGACACCGACATTGGTGCTTTCATTGAGAGTTCCACTATGTCGTCGCCATAAGGTTTGATGGCTCCTTCGATCATCGGTAACGATGTGGTCTAGGGTGAGGTTTTCCTCCCCGGACAGATCTTTGTATTCGGCGGCTTCGCACTGCGGGCCAATTCGCTTGGCCATCTGGAGCAGATTGAGAGCTATGCCCCTGGCCATCAGGTCAGGTTCGGAAACTTAAACTACACCGTCGACATCCGCGGAGACTTGGTCTTCAACGGATCCGAGCCCATGTCAGGTGTGCTGCACAGTCACGACGAGCATGACGTAACTCTGCCGTTGGACAATATTCGGGAGATCGCATCTGCAACTACTCCGGCCGTCAATCCAGAGCGAATCACGCCATCCGAGAGCGGAGGGATAGACCTCGCCATGGAGGCCACACTCTTAGTGGCGATAGAGCTGGATACTGACTTCACCCCTTACGAGAGCCGTGTCGCCGAACCCCTGGATTCATCTCCGGCCAGGGACTCCAAGCCGCTTACATCAGTGCCAGTCAAATCCGACTGGGCGCCGATCATGGAGTTCACCTCCGCGGATATCTTTCAGCACTCACCTTTCGGCGATGTGCTAAATTCTTTAAGGCCTCTCTCCTGTCAGGAGAACCCTGGCCGAACTATGTCCGGCTAGAATGGGATGCGGACGACGAAGAAATTCGCTGCCCACCCACCACCCACTTAGTAGCCACTATCGACGATTTAACTAACATGCTCGACTTCGACTCCGAAGACATCGACGGTATGGACGATGATGCAGGAGATGAACAGGAACCACCGCCCACAGGGCGCTGGGCCGCTATCTCATCATATGATATATACATGGTGGACACCCCCAAAGAAGGCAATGGCGACGAGACAGCGGGGGATGACCCCTCCAAGAAGCAACCCAAGCGCCAATGTCAGCGGTGCCGCTCTAAGTCCCGCCACAGCAAAAGTAGTGATACCGGCACAGGAGATAATAACACTCCGGATAGCGCCGAAGACAACCACAATCCCCTCTAGCACGATGTTGAGCCGGAGGATGAACAAGCCAGCCCTATAGAGCAGGCAGCAGATGGAGAACCGGAGGAGGACAATTACATGCCTCTCTCCGAAGATGAGGTGAGCCTCGGCGACGAAGAATTTATCATGCCTGAGGACCTCGTCAAGCAAGAGCGCTTCAAGCGCCGGCTTATGGCCACAACAAATAGCCTGAAGAAAAAGCAACAACGGATTCAAGATGATCAAGACTTGCTAGCAGACAGATGGACCGAAGTCCTTGCGGCCGAGGAATACGAACTCGAGCGCCCCTCCAAGAGATACCCAAAACGCAGGTTGCTACCTCACCTTGAGGAGGAAGCATTGAAACCTCATGTACCAGTGTACGATGTGGCTGACCGGCCACTGCGTGGCCAAGCCAAAGAGGCGTTTCAGCCTGAAGTTCTGCCTGCACCCCGCCGCCACTCAATCAAAAATACTAAGGCCCGGGGCAATACACGGGACCTACGAGACGTATTGGACAGTAAGGCAAAACTTGCAAGGTCAATATACGGGTCACGGGCACGCGCGCCAACACGGGACGATGATCGTCGCGCCGGATACACCAAAAGCAAATCCGGCCGGGCCGAATACAACAGACAAGACTCATATGAACTGCGTCGTGATATAGCCCGGCACAGAGGTGCCGCACACCCCCTATGCTTCACTGATGAAGTTATGGATCACGAATTCCCGGAGGGTTTCAAACCCGTAAATATCGAGTCATATGATGGTACAACAGATCCCGCTGTATGGATTGAGGATTTCCTCCTTCACATCCACATGGCTCGCGGTGATGATCTACATGCCATCAAGTACCTCCCACTAAAACTCAAAGGACCAGCTCGGCATTGGCTGAATAGCCTGCCATCAGACTCCGTCGGCAGTTGGGAGGATCTGGAAGATGCATTCCTTGACAACTTCCAGGGCACTTGTGTGCGACCACCGGATGCTGATGACTTGAGCCATATAACTCAGCAGCCAGGGGAATCGGCCAGACAATTGTGGACTCGGTTCCTGACTAAGAAAAACCAAATTGTCGACTGTCCTGACACAGAGGCCCTAGCGGCATTCAAGCACAACATCCATGACGAGTGGCTTGCCCGCCACCTTGGCCAGGAGAAGCCGAAGTCTATGGCAGCCCTCACGGCACTCATGACCCGCTTTTGCGCGGGCGACGATAGCTGGCTGGCTCGCAGCAATAACACATCGAGGAATCCGGGCACTTTGGATACCAAAGATGCCAACGGCAGACAACGTCGTAACAGACCAAAGCACCGCAATAACGGCGATAACACTGAGGATACGACAGTCAATGCCGGATTCAGAGGCTCTAGATCCGGTCAGCGGAAAAAGCCATTTAAAAGAAGTACTCCGGCTTCGTCCAGTTTAGACCGCATACTGGATCGCTCGTGTCAAATCCACGACACCCCCGACAAGCCAGCCAATCACACCAACAGAGAATGCTAGGTGTTCAAGCAGGCCAGCAAATTAAATGCTGAAAACAAGGACAAGGGGCTGCATAGTGATGACGAGGAGGAGCCCCGGCCACCGAACACGGGAGGACGAAAGGGTTTCCCTCCACAAGTGAAAAACAGTGAACATGATATACGCAACCCACATTCCCAAGGGGGAGCGGAAGCGTGCACTAAGGGACGTCTATGCGATGGAGCCCGTCGCCCCAAAGTTTAATCCATGGTCCGCTTGCCCGATCACCTTTGATCGTAGGGACCACCCCACTAGTATCCGTCATGGCGGATCCGCCGCACTGGTCCTAGACCCCATCATCGACGAATTTCACCTCACTTGAGTCCTTACGGACGACGGCAGCAGCCTGAACTTGCTCTATCAGGATACAGTGCGAAAAATGGCCATCGATCCCTTGAGGATCAAACCCACCACGACCACCTTTAAGGGCGTCATTCCAGGTGTAGAGGCCCATTGCACGGGCTCAATCACACTGTAAGTGGTCTTCAGATCACCGGATAACTTTCGAAGCGAGGAGTTAATCTTCGACAACATCCCGTTTCACAGTGGCTATCATGCACTGCTTGGACGAACTGCATTTGCAAAATTCAATGTAGTACCGCATTACGCATACCTCAAGCTGAAGATGCCAGGACCTCGGGGGGTCATAACAGTGAATGGAAATACAGAACGCTCGCTCTGCACGGAAGAGCACACTACAGCCCTCGCAGCAGAAGCACAAAGCAGCCTTTCAAGGCAAACCACTAATTCTGCGATACAGCCCCCGAACACCTTCAAGCGTGTCCGGAGTAAACTACAGCAGGATCTCCTGGCACGTTCAGAGCTCGCCTAGCAATTCAGCCCCTGTCCCAGTCCCAGTCAAGCGACGAAATCCGTGCCGCGCGTACATAATTACACACTGAAAATACCATGGACATAGGCGGGGGCACGATCAGGGCACGCCCCGCAATACGGCTTAACCTCCCTTAGGGCTATATATCTATATCATTTATTTTCTCTTTCAGGGCCTAACTCTCTGGAAGCCCTTTTCGGCAGTATGACTGCCGGACACATTACGGGAAGGAACAACCAAGGCGGAAAGAAGCTAAGATGTACACGGGAACCCCCATGTGGTCTCTAATCATAATACCCGCTTTCTACTATCCATACGCAGCTAGCCCTTGGATAGGACATTTTGAATGGTCCTACTTTCCGCTTATTGCACTACCTGTACCAGTACGCTTCGACGTATTATTTAAATAATAATGCTTATCATTAGTCTATTATTGCATTTTTATCTTTTTTTCTCTCTTATATGTCCATTTACGACAATCCGCACCCGCACGTTCGGGTACGGTCAGTACGCCAGGGGCTTTCGTTTACCCCATAATACGGCGCAAGAAGTCCGAACACTTTCGACAGTGCGGCACCCCAAACTTATAGCATTATATGCATCAGCTCCGAATCATGTCTTTGGTCAAATGTTGGGTTTGCCCGGCTCCCATGCTTTGGTACCTTACGTTCCGCTATATCGGCTAAGGTAGCAGTGGAGAACTACTGCGATTGTGTCCCGGTTCTTCCGGACGAGCACCTCAGTAGAGAAAGCCGAAAACTGACTGTCATGATAAGGCGAGAGACTGGTCACTGTTCGAGAGGTCTCAAGTCCTTAAAGACTTTTTCCGCGTCGGGCGAGGAGTCGGCCTTGTCCGGCTTAGGCGTGTATAGCCCCCCAAATTCGGCCTTCCGAATACCAGGGGCTTCGCCAAAATTTAAAATTGTACACTTCTATGGCTAAGTGAGAGTGATAGAGCATTATAGTCCGATTGCCTGGTTCGTTGCGCTGAACACCTCCCTTGAAGGACCCAAAATTGGGGTAAAGAGTGCTCAGGTTTATCCCGAACACCCCAGTACTAGCTACATGGGGGCAGAAGCCGACGACTGGCCAACTCTCAGATTTTATAAACGGCCGCACAAAAGGTAATATTTTAAATTAAAAAAGCGTCGCATGGTGCAAATGAACTCGTTTCATATTATAGGATCACATGAGCATGTTCATTCAAAAATTACATCCTTGGTACACTCATCCGGCACAAGGCGGGAACCCTTCAGGACACTCTCATAATAATTTTCGGGGCAGCGATGCTCCTTGCCCTCCGGTGACCCATCCTTCACAAGCTTCATGGCGTCTAGCTTCGCCCAGTGCACCTTCGCCCCGGGCAAAAGCCATGCACGCGCCCTCAATGCAAACGAACCGCTTTATGAATTCAAGCCATGGGCAGATATCCACAAGCCGCCTCACCAGACCGAAGTAGCTGCCGGGCATGGGCTCGCCGGGCCACATCCAGACTATAAGGCCCTTCATGGCCTGCTCGTCCGCCTTGTGAAGCTCGACCAATTGCTTCAGCTGGTCGCTCAAGGGCACTGGGTGTTCGGTCCCAGTATACTGAGACCAGAACAACTTCTCCGTCGAGCTCCCCTCCTCAGCTCGGTAAAACTCTGCGGCATCCAGTGCACTGCGGGGAAGATCTGCAAACGCTCCTGGAGAGCTCCGAACTCGGGTAAGAAAAAGGAAAGTCTCCTTCACGTGCTTGCTTTGCATAATGAATGCCTTACCCGCTGCTATCTTCTTCACCGCGTCAATCTCCTGGAGGACCTTGTGGGCTTCGGCCTTGGCGCTCCGGACGCTTTCAAGCGCCGGCGCGAGCTCGGACTCTCGAGTCTTAGAGTCAAGCTCCAAGGACTCGTGCTTTTTGGCGAGAGCCTCAAGATCTTGTTGCACCTCGCCCACTCGGGCTTCTTATTTCTCCCGCTCAATGCGCTCCTCGGCTGCTTTGTTCTCGGCCTCGGACAACGCCTTCTTCAGGGTCGCCGCTTCGGTCGTGGCCCTTGGGAAGTTCATGATGATCCTATTACTTTACACCCAAACTTCTTTTATTTCATATAAGCAAGGTATTGCTTACCTTTGCTCTCGTCGAGCTGCCTCTTGGTAAGGCCAAGCTCGTTCTTGGACCGCTCCAGGTCCTGCTTCTGCGCAGAGACCTCCGCCGTACGTGCGGCAGCGGCCAGCAGAGAAGCCTGCACATACACATAGACATTTTTCTGATTAGACTCCTGAGTTATCATTTGATCCTCTATTCGGCCTTTCTTCTCGAACACCGAATAAAGCATCAGGGGCTACTTTCTATGCGGTAATATTTTCTTATATATATTTTGATTGCTTACCTCAAAGCCTGTTAGGAGGCTGGAGCAAGCTTTGGTCAGCCCATTTTGGACGGACTAAACCTTCTCGATCACCGCACTCATGATAGTGCGGTGCTCTTCGTTGATGGAAGCGCTGCGAAGTGCTTCCAGCAAGTTGTCCGGTGCCTCTAGATGGACAGAGGACACCGGCACGGGTGGTTGGCCCCCCTTAACGGGGGACCACTTGCTAGAGTCCAGAACCATCAAAGATTCCGGTGCAGTGTTTGGCTGGGGGCCGAACCTGGAGCCCACGGGAGTCTGGCTCCCTTTGCGCCCAGGGTCCGGAAGGTCGCCTCGAGGCGCCCCCAGGACTGCCTCCCCTTGGCCCGGTGCCTGTTGAGACAACACCTCAACATTGTCCGTAGGGCAAGGGGTGGAGGCGGTTGAAAGAGACCGTTGTTCATATCCGACGAGTCCAACGAACCGCTCGACGAAGATACATCGAGATGAGCTCGGGACGAACTGCATAATCATGTTCGGCATGAGGAGAACCAGTGCAGTAAAACATACCATGAATTACTATGGTGTCCGAATACTTACGACTTCACCAGGGGCTTGACCCTGGGTAGCCACTCGTCGCCGCTGTAGGAAGCCGTCGTGGAGCAGTCCAGAGGGAGGGTCCTGCCCTTCTTGGACCCTTTGGCCTTCCCGGTTGGGTCAGCCTTCCTTTTCTTGTCTCCCCCGGCTGGGGGGGGGGGACAACTTTCCTCTTCCCCTCCTTGTTTTCGTGGGAGGAGGGCGCGTTGCAGTTATCGGACGATGAGTCCGATACAACCTTGCGCCGGAGACCCTTTCGGGTCCCCGCGGCCTTCTTCTTGGCCTTCTTCATCGGCACCTTGTACGGTACCGGAACCAGCATCTCCGTCAGGAGAGCAGCTACAGGATCCTCCGGCAAGGGGGCGGGGCAATCGATCTGCTCCGTTGTCTTCACCTAGTCTTGTTAAAGGCATGGAAGGCGTAGATCCCGCACATGATTAAACTGGGGCAAATGGATACCCTGTGAAATATAAAAACTTACCGGATTGGCGCGGCGCTTTGCGCTGAGTCCACGGTCCTCGGTGAGGGAAGGAGGTACCTCGGCACCCTTGAACAGCAACCTCCAGACGTCCTCGTGCGTCGTGTCATAGAGTTCTCGCAGCGTCTGGTGCTTGGCTGGGTCGAAATCCCACAAGTTGAATACCCGTTGTTGACACGGGAGAATCCGGCGGAAGAGCATGACCTGGACCACGTTGACGAGCTTGATTTTCTTGCTCATCATGTTCTTGATGCAGGTCTGGAGTCCGGTCAGCTCTACCAAAGAACCCCAGGACAGGCCCTTCTCTTTCCAGGAGGTGAGCCGTGTGGGGATTCCGAATCGAAATTCAGGGGCTGCCGCCTAGTTGGTGTCACGCGGCTCGGTGATGTAGAACCACCCCGATTGCCACCCCTTTATGGTCTCCACATAGGAGCCTTCGAGCCAGATGACGTTAGGCATCTTTCCTACCATGGCGCCCCCGCACTCCGCTTGCTGGCCGACCACCACCTTCGGTTTGACGTTGAAGGTCTTCAGCCACAAGCCGAAATGAGGCTTGATGCGGAGGAAGGCCTCGCACACGACGATAAAAGCCGAGATGTTGAGGATGAAATTGGGGGCCAGATCATGAAAATCCAGCCCGTAGTAGAACATGAGCCCGCGGACAAACGGGTGGAGGGGAAATACCAATCCCCGGACGAAATGGGTAAGAAAAACTACCCTCTCATGGGGTTTGGGCATTGGGATGATCTGCCCCGCATCTGGCAGCCGGTGCGCGCTATCCGCGGCCAGATATTCGACTTCCCGTAACTTTTTGATGTTCTTCTTCGTGGCGGAGGAGACCATCCACTTTCCTCCTGCTCCGGACATGCTTGGAGTGGTTTGAGAAGAAGAACGCGAGCTTGGGCTCTAGAGCTCGAGTGTGCGGGAATGGGTAAGCAAGGCGGAAGAAGGCGTGGGTGAAAAGAGTGAATCTTCGTCCCTTTATAAGGGCGGAGGAGGCGATACGCCTCCCCACTTTCCTGGTAAAATTGCTTATTCCCCAAGCATCGTAATTGATGGCGCGGTTGGGTTACCCACGTCCGTATTGATGAGAATGCCGTAATAAGGGGAACACGATCTCTGCTTTTACAAGACATGTCAAGAAAACCACCTCGCGATATGTGCGGTTCTAGTTGAGAAAAACGGTTCGAATGATGACCGGGCCATGGCGTGATGTCATGTTGTCAAAACGTGTCAGCAGATTAGATTTTTGGAAGTATTATTCTCTCTACGGTGGTATGTGGAACTTGTTTTGCAGGACCGGACACTATCCTTGTGTTCAAAATCTTCCATGGAGTATTCAGAGGAGGAACCCGCCTTGCAATGTCGAAGATAATTCTACGCGCTGGACTCATCATCATTGAAGCCTGGTTCAGGTGCTACTGAGGGAGTCCTGGATTAGGGGGTCTTCGGACAGCCGGACTATATCCTTTGGCCGGACTATTGGACTATGAAGATACAAGATTGAAAACTTCGTCCCGTGTCCGGATGGGACTCTACTTGGCGTGGAAGGAAAGCTAGGCAATACGGATATGTATATCTCCTCCATTGTAACCGACCTTGTGTAACCCTAGCCCCCTCTGGTGTCTATATAAACCGGAGGGTTTAGTCCGTAGGACAACAGACAATCATACCATAGGCTAGCTTCTAGGGTTTAGCCTCTATGATCTCGTGGTAGATCAACTCTTGTAATACTCATATCATCAAGAACAATCAAGCAGGACGTAGGGTATTACCTCCATCAAGAGGGCCCAAACCTGGGTAAACATCGTGTCCCCTACCTCCTGTTACCATCCGCCTTAGACGCACAGTTCGGGACCCCCTACCCGAGATCCACCGGTTTTGACACCGACAGCGACTTAAGGGTATGATCCGCCACGCGACCCAGCAGTAGACCAAATCAACTTCGGTTAAACCGTTTCCTAGCAGGGCTTGGACCTTTCTGATAGTAGGGGCGAGTTTCTTCTGTTCGGCGGCGGTAAGCTTTTCAGGGAGTTGATGTTTCGGGTCAAGACGTTTAGCACAATAACCCGACAATGGATTTTCATCAGCCAGCGATATATCTTTATAATAGAACCACGTCTGATTCCAGTCCCTGGGGTGACTCGGTAGAGCTCCTTGAGGGAAGACGGCATCTCTTCTGCGTTGAATCGAGATTCCACCAAGTTCTAAGCTGGGCCCATTTGTGAATTCATTTTGGTGGTTCAGATAGAAGAATTCCCTGAAAAGCTCGACGCTAGGCTCTTCTTGAAGATATAATTGACAGAAAACTTGAAAGTTACAGATGTTTGACACGGAGTTGGGTCCAATGTCTTGAGGATGGAGTTTGAAGAAGTGCAGAACGTCTCGAAAAAACTTAGAGCCGGGCGGTGAGAAGCCCCGGTTCATGTGATCAGTGAATACAATGACTTCACTGTCCTTTGGCAGAGGTCTCTTTTCACCCGGGTCAGGAGCGCGGTAATGCATGACACTCTTCTCTGGCAAATATCCAACTTTGACAAAATCTTTTAAAGTATCCTCAGTGACGATGGAGGGAACCCATTTACATGTAGTAACTGTCTTTGGCGGCATTGTGAAAGACAGACAACCTAAAGGAAGGGAATAATTTGCCGGCTCAAGTTAGTTGGTGAAATCACGAGTTAACTGTTGCAGTGTACATTCAGAATGGCAGCTTAAGTGAGGACTAATGATATATGGTTAATTGTAAACCGGATATGTAAGCTGCCATGACACATACTGGTATTCAAGATCTGATAAGAGTAAAAATCTACTATGTATGGGGACAAACAAGTTTTGCAGATCGAAGCTAGGAGATTAGATCCACGGCAATTCAGAAAAAGGAAATAAATTCTAAAAACTACAGAGGCGGCAGCAGAAAAGTGGAGGTGCCCAGAGGATATCTATTACGATGAGGATATATTCTAGTATAAAAACAGATGCTAAAACTGCTATGGCACAGGACCTACATTATTTTCAGATCAAAACTACGTGATCTAGCAAGGAGAAGGAGGAGCAGCGATGAACACTGACGAACACCGAAACCCTAAAGGACAGATCCATGAAAAGGAAAAGGGAAGACTTACTGATGCTAGCTGACAGCGGAGGAGTGCCGCAGTGTTTCTGGACCATTCAGGGCGATGCAGCGGCCGGAATTGATGAAGGGGACGGAGGTCGATGGTGGCGGAGCTTGTGTGGGCTGGTGCATCGCGAGGAAGAAGAAGACGAGAAGGAGAAGAGAGGAGAATGAGAAAGGGGTGGTTTGACCCAATTTATAAGGAAAGGGGTAACAGGCAGGCACGAAAAACGAGGAGGCCAAATGATGATTATCCAACTAATTAAACGCCTCGATTTTGGGAAGGTCGTTAAAGATAAAGATCTGTTAAAGATGACGTCGTGGCGAGTTTCTGAAATTCTGGGAGATGACGTCATGGCATGTTACAAGGTTTTCATAGCAGATGTAGAAGGATTTTTCTAAGTGTTGAAGATTGACATGAACAAGTTCAAATCAACTTGGGTCCTAATGTTGGGGATATGACTACCAGATATAACCCGCCCAGGAGGGGATGGGTCAACCACAATGGCGGTTCATCTATATGAAGCCCAAGAATATACAATATGGCAGTTCATATATAGGCTTGTAAGAGGCCCAAGCCCAGAGGCGGCTTAAGGCCCGTAAGTATAAACCGCCATGTACGTGTAGACTTGTAATATGAGGCATGTAAGATACGTCACCGAGCCGGACACGTTGTATGAGTTGTTCGAGACTTTGTAGGCCGCAGGGCGTCAACCCGTGTATATAAGGGGACGACCCGGCAACAGCTTAGGGCAAGAAACATCAAGTCGAGAGCCAGGCAAAGCATATTCGCTCCCTGGTAATCGAAACCCTAGCAATACCACCTCAACTGGAGTAGGCCTTTACCTTCACCGCAAGGGGCCGAACCAGTATAAATCCTCATGTCCTTTGTCCTGTTTTAACCCCTTTAAGCTAACCTCGTCGCAATGGCTCTACAACTAAGTCCTTCTATGAGGACATCTGCCATGACACTTCCACGACAGGGGGAGAGGAAAACGAGAGGCAAATGGCAAATAATCTAAATTGCAAGGAGATGAGATTTATGATTAGGAACCTGGTATATGTTGAAGATCCTTCCCGGCAACGGTGCCAGAAATTCTCCTTGATGGTAGCTGGAACTACGTCGGTATTTCCCTGGAGAGGGAGGGATGATGTAGCACATCGACGGTAGGTATTTCCCCTCAGTTATGAAACAAAGGTTATCGAACCAGTAGGAGAACCAAGCAACACAACGTAAACAGCCCCTGCACACAAATAACAACACCTCGCAACCCGACGTGTTAAAGGGGTTGTCAATCCCTTTCGGGGTACGGCGCCAGAAATTGCGTGTTGACGGGAGAAAGTTGTAATAGATTGAAATAATAGATCGCAAATAAAATAAAGTACAACAAAGTATTTTTGGATTTTTTGATTTAATAGATCTGAAAAAGTAGATCGCAAGGCAAATATATGAGAAAGAAGACCCGGGGTCCGTAGGTTTCACTAGTGGCTTCTCTCGAGAATGGGTAAACAAATTACTGTTGGGTGATGACCCACAAGTATATGGGATCTATCATAGTCCTTTCGATAAGTAAGAGTGTCGAACCCAACGAGGAGCAGAAGGAAATGATAAGCAGTTTTCAGTAAGGTATTCTCTGCAAGCACTGAAATTATCGGTAACAGATAGTTTTGTGATAAGGTAATTTGTAACGGTAACAAGTAGTAAAAGTAAATAAGGTGCAGCAATATGGCCCAATCCTTTTTGTAGAAAAGGACAAGCCTGGAAAAACTCTTATATAAAGGAAAGCGCTCCCGAGGACACATGGGAATTATCGTCAAGCGAGTTTTCATCACGTTCATATGATTCGCGTTCGGTACTTTGATAATTTGATATGTGGGTGGACTAGTGCTTGGGTACTGCCCTTCCTTGGACAATCATCCCACTTACGATTAACCCCTCTTGCAAGCATCTGCAACTACAAAAGCAGTATTAAGGTAAACCTAACCATAGCATGAAACATATGGATCCAAATCAGCCCCTTACGAAGAAACTAATAAACTAGGGTTTAAGCTTCTATCACTTTAGCAACCCATCATCTACTTATTACTTCCCAATGCCTTCCTCTAGGCCCAAACAATGCTGAAGTGTCATGTAGTCGACGTTCACATGACACCACTAGAGGAGAGACAACATACATCTCATCAAAATATCGAACGAATACCAAATTCACATGACTACTTATAGCAAGACTTCTCCCATGTCCTCAGGAACAAACATAACTACTCACAAATCATATTAATGTTCGAAATCAGAGGGGTATTAGTATGCATAAAGGATCTGAACATATGATCTTCCACCAAATAAACCAACTAGCATCAACTACAAAGAGTAATCAACACTACTAGCAACCCACATGTACCAGTCTCAGGTTTTGGGACAAAGATTGGATACAAGAGATGAACTAGTGTTTGAGATGAGATGGTGCTGGTGAAGATGTTGATGGAGATTGACCCCCTCCAGATGAGAGGATCGATGGTGATGATTTCCCCCTCCCGGAGGGAAGTTTCCCTGGCAGAACAGCTCCACCAGAGCCCTAGATTGGTTCCGCCTCGTGGCGGCGGAGTTTCATCCCGTGAGCTTGCTTATGATTTTTTTTCCAGGGCAAAAGACCTCATATAGCAGAAGATGGGCATCGGAGGCCTGCCAGGGGGCCCACAAGGCAGGGGGCGCGCCCAGGGGGGTAGGGCGCGCCCCCCACCCTCATGGATGGTGGGTGGCCCCCCTCTAGTACTTCTATCGGTGTTCTGGGAACGGGGGTCCCCAGACTTGCGTGCCTGCGGCCCACAGCGTGGCTCCACCAGCGGCCCTGTACGACCCATCTTCACCAGCAAACACTCAAGACCCTTGCGAGGGGCCAAGCCTCACGAGGCGGACGACGCAAGACCTTCTCAGGGGCGGCCTCACCAGGCCGGCTCACGAGGGGCGGAGAGATCAAGGCAAGGGACACCTCGCGAGGTTTGTGTGACGCAAGCCATGACGACTGGAGCCAGGCAGGCGCCAGCACGCGCAGTGTCCTCGTTTCCTCTTTGGTGCTAAAGGGGCAAGCGCAGGCGAGGAGTCCCGAGGCATCAGGCAAAGGTTTCCATATCGGTGTAACAAGACCAAGACCAGTAGGACAGCAGGACGGAGGTCATCGTGGAGCCCAAGACGGCGTCACCACCGGAGCCTCTGGCAGGCGAATACTACTTTTTTCAAGATAGCTCGTACTAGCTGCCCCCCTTCGAATTGGCCGTTGTGGGATCCCTTCCCGCTCAATATTTGGGAAGAGGACCAGGGCCTCTATATATAGGACTAGCCACCACCATAGGAGGTAACCGGAGAGAGAGCGGATTCCGATCCTCGACCACACAAGCACACCAAGCACAAGAACACCTCATCTCGCGAGGCTGTTCTCCCCTGGTAACTATTCATCCTCAGCCCAAGAGGCAATCCACCACACCACACTGGAGGGTATTACACCACAACGGTGGCCCGAACCAGTATAGATCTTGTGTCTCATGTTCTTTGGGTTCGTCGAGCTAGGCCGTGAGATCGTAGAGCATGCGAGCTAGATAGGGGGAGAGATATTTGTGCGCACCCCAGTGTTCAAACCTCAAGGGTTTTGCCATGGATGCCGCCTTTCTCCGACTAGATCGACGGGCGCCCTCCGCAGCACCGGGGAATTCCGGGCCTTCACCCCGCCTTGCAGCTGGTGCAATGGCCGCACAAGTTCAAGCCGGAGATGCCGCCCCGTTACGATGGTGCGGCGGATCCGGCAGCCTTCCTGCTGGCGTACGAGGAGGCCGTCTTGGAGGCCGGGGGTGACGGTAAGGTCATGGCCAACTGGCTCCCAATGGCCCAGGCTGGCGTGCCGCGCGCCTGGCTCCTCCATCTGCCAGAATCTTCCGTGGCCTCCTAGGAGGATCTGTGTGACCTCTTCATCGCACGCTTCGGAGGACCGGCACCCCCTATCATCGCGGCCCTCCTCGGTGGCTCGCAGGCGCCGCCCCCGGATCGTCACACCAAGCCGTTCTTTCGCCAGATCAGCACCGTCTCCATGCGGCAGGGGGCTCCCCCGGGTTGGGCGGCGCCCAAGGCCGACCTGATCTTCAACTCGGGGGATCATCCAGTCAACACCGTCGGCTCAGGCGTGCTTCCGATGCTTTGCACGCCCACCATCTGCGGCGTAGCCGTTACCAAGACCCTCATCGACGGCGGCGCCGGCCTCAACGTCCTCTCCGTGGAGGCTTTCAGCCTCCTTCACGTACCACTTGAGCGGCTCTGCCCCAGCAAGCCTTTTCCCGGGTCGGTGGCGGCTCCTCCGACCCCCTGGGGCAGATCCGCCTCCCCTTGACTTTCGGCACACACGACAACTACCGCACCGAGCTGATCAACTTCGACATTGCCCGCATCGGCTTGCCGTAAATTGCCATCCTTGGTTACCCAGCGTTGGCCCAGTCCATGGCAGCCACTCATCCTGCCTACAACCTCATGATGATGCCAGGAAGCAAGGACGTCCTCATCGTGGTCGGAGACACCAAGGAAGCCATGGCGGCCCTCAAACTCGCCTTCAGGGCCACGGTGGAAGCTTGCCCGACCGACAAGGCAGTGTCCAGAACCAAGGGGACTGCGCCGACCAAGAAGAAGCAGTTGTTCACTCAGGGTCAAGCCAAGATGAAGCAGATACCGGTCGACAAGGACGGGGCCTCTGGCGCCACCTTTACCATAGGCGCCGACTTCGCCCCAGATCAAGAAAAAGAGTTGGTGGACTTCTTGCGGGCGAACAGGGAAGTATTCGCCTGGGAACACAAGCAGCTGGCTGGGGTCCCGAGAAAAGTGATCGAGCATCATCTGAGGGTATGCCCCAATGTGCGCCCTATGAAGCAGAGGGCAAGGCGGCAATCCACGGAGAAGCGGTCCTTCATTGTTCAGGAAATCCGCAAGCTGGAGGCAGCGGGTGTCGTTCATGAAGTACGGTACCCAGAGTGGCTGGCGAATCCGGTCCTCGTGCCAAAGAAAGGAGGGAAGGAGCGCATGTGTGTCGACTTCACCAACCTCAACAAGGCTTGCCCTCAAGACCCGTTCCCGCTGCCGCGCATCGACCAGATTATCGACTCCACCGCCGAGTGCGATCTGCTATGTTTCCTGGACGCATTCTCAGGCTACCACCAGATCAAGATGGCGGTGGAAGATGAGGAGAAGACAGCTTTCCTGACCCCATGCGGGGTGTACTGCTACACCTGCATGCCGTTCGGACTGCACAACGCAGGAGCGACCTTCCAGCGACTGATGCACATTTGCCTTGGGGCAGCAGTTCAGAAGAAACGCTAAGGCCTACGCCGACGACATTGTGGTGAAGTCTCGGGAGGCAAGAACTCTGATTCAGGACCTGGAGGAGACCTTGGCGAGCCTACGCCAGGTGGACCTATGGCGCAACCAGGAGAAGTGCGTGTTTGGTGTCCCTTCGGGCAAGCTGCTGGGCTTCCTTGTGTCTCATAGGGGGATCGAGGCCAACCCAGAGAAGGTCAAGGCAGTCGAAGACATGAGCCCACCACAAAACCTCAAGGAGATGTAGAAGCTTGCAGGCTGCGTGACTTCATTGGGGCACTTCATCTCCAAGTTAGGGGAGTGCGCATTGCCGTTCTTCAAGCTGATGAAGAAGAAGGGTCCGTTCGAGTGGACCCTCGAGGCCGACGTGGCATTTCAAGACCTCAAGAGATACTTGACCAGCCCGCCGGTGATGGTGGCGCCTCGTCCTCGCGAGCCCTTGGTACTCCCTGTCTGCCACACCCCACTCCACCAGTGCGGCGCTGGTGGCCCTCAGGGAAGGGGCCGAGGTCGAGGACCCGCCAAGTGAAGTCGCCGAGCCAGATGAGGTAGCTCAACACCAAGGGGATGCTCCTGAGACAGCGGCAGCCCCGACAAGTCATCAAGCCCCAGGAGCTGGAAACCCGTAGGAAACACCTCAGCCCCCGGGAGCCAAAAACTCCGTCATCTCTCCCACCCTTGTTGAGCACTCGGTATACTTCGTCAGCACGGTCCTGCAAGATGCGAGGGCACGATACCCCATGCCTCAGAAGCTCTTCCTCGCGCTCCTGGTGGCTTCGCGCAAGCTGCGCCACTACTTCCAAGGTCACCCCATCAAGGTCGTTTCAGCTTACCCATTGGAGAGAGTGCTTAGAAGCCCCAATTTTGCAGGAAGGGTCGCCAAATGGAACATCGAGCTACAAGCGTTCGACTTGGAGTTCAGCACAACCAGAGTCATCAAGGGGGCTGCACTTGCTGACTTTGTGGCAGAATGGACCGACACCCCGGAGCTCGAAGCAGGCGAGAACCGATCCCTCTCGCCAGGAAGTGAAGCGCCCGATGGATGGGTCATGTACTTCGATGGCACATTCGCATGGCGGGGCGGGGGGGGCCTGGAGCCATGCTCATCTCGTCCACTCAGGACAAGCTTTACTATGTCGTGCAGCTCTGCTTCTAGCGGGGTGAGAAGGTCTCCAACAACATCGCAGAGTATGAGGGTCTCATCGCCGGCCTCAAAGCGGCGGTGGCCTTGGGAGTAAGGCGCCTCACCGTCAATGGAGACTCGCAGCTCCTCGTCAACTTCGCCAACAAGGTGTACGAGCCAAAGGATGAGCACATGGAGGCATACCTCGTGGAGGTGCGCAAAATGGAGAAGTAGTTCCTGGGTCTGGAACTACAGCATGTGCCTCGTGGCACCAACAAAGAGGCCGATGACATCGCCAGAAGAGCATCCAAGCGGCTGCCCCAAGAGCCTGGCGTCTTCGAGGAGCGGCTCTTCAAGCCTTCGGTAGCGCCTCCGCCTGCGGAGCTGGTGCCATCTTAGGAGGAACTCCCCCAGCCTCCAGCCTCGGGAGCCCCCGCCTGTGGCCCGACCTCAGGAGCGCGCCTCCTCTTAGCGCTCGAGCCTCGGGAGGGGTGCTGGATTGAGGAGTTCAAGGCGCACCTAACGAAAGGCACGTTGGCGGAGAAGGAGGAATACGCGGAGCGTGTGGCCCAACAGGCTACGACATACTGCATTTAGGACGGTGAGCTATACAGGAAGCGGCCAAATGATGTTTCTCTGCGATGCATTTCCAGGGAACAGGGGAATGAGCTGCTGGCCGACAAACACGGCGGGGACTGCGGGCACCACTCCTCGTCGCGCACCCTGGTTGGCAAGGCCTTCCGCAGTGGGTTCTACTGGCCCACAACACTCAACGATGTGGCCAAACTGGTGAAATCCTGCGAGACCTGCCAGTTCCATGCCAAGCAGATCCACCAGCCTGTTTAGGACCTTCAGACTATCCCGCTCTCATGTCCATTCGCGGTTTAGGGGCTGGATATCCTGGACCCATTCCCTCAAGCACCTGGAGGCTACCGCTATCTCTATGTCGTTATTGACAAGTTCACCAAATGGGCGGAAGTGGAAGCTGTCCGCACCATCCCAGCTGGGTCAGCAGTCAAGTTCATCAAGGGCGTCGTAAGCCGATTTGGGGTCCCTAATCGCATCATCACCCACAAGGGCTTGCAGTTCACTTGCAATCTCTTCAAAACGTATTGTGCTAACCTTGGAATGCAGATCTATTATGCCTCCGTGGCGCACCCCAGGAGCAACGGCCAGGCCGAGCGTACCAACGCGGAGGTCCTGAGGGGCCTCAAGACAAGGACCTTCAAGAAGAAGCTTGAGGCATGCGGCAGAGGCTGGCACGATGAGCTCCAGTCTGTGTTGTGGTCCATCCGCACCACCGCCACCAGGCCGATAGGCGAGACCCCGTTCTTCCTCGTCTACGGAGCATAAGCGGTTCTCCCACACGAGGTCAGGCATCGCTCCGAGCGGGTCCTGGCGTTTGATGAAATGCGGCAGGACGCCATGCGGGGGATGGATCTCATGTTGGGGGAGGAACGCCGTCGAGAAGCCTCGCTCCGAGCTGCGAGGTACCAGCAGGCGCTGCGGCGGTACCACTGCCGCAACGTCCGCTCTAGGACGCTCGAGGTGGGTGACCTTGTCCTGAGTCGGGTGCTCTCCAGGGAAGGGCTGCACCAGCTCTCGCCCATGTGGGAGGGCCCGTTTTGGGTCGCCCACGTCTCCAGGCCTGGCACCGTGCGCCTGGAGACACAGGACCGGATCCCCATCCAGAACGCCTGGAACATCCAGCACCTCCGGAAGTTCTACCCCTGAAGCAAGGCCTGGTGCCTGTGAAGCAAGGCCCAGTGCCTGTGAATAATCTCCGCTCGTGACACTCTCACGTAATAATGAGTGGGGCAGTACATGCCCCGGAGTCTCAGGAGTGCCGCCCTCGGGCCTCGGGGGCTCCCTCCCACGCCTAGTGGCAGCACTTAGCTTTGCGCTGGTGAGAAGACAAGAAGACTGGACTAGGTGCCGGACGCGGCTTTTCATTTGCTTTCCGCATTTGGTTGCCCCCTTTTCGGAGTGAGAATTTTCTTTCTGGTGTTCCTTGCTGGCCTGGTTCCGTTGTCCTTGTTGCCTCCTTTTCTGCCCTCGGTTCCTCATTTTTGACCCGTCCTCTCCCTTGTGGTTTCGTTTTCTTGTCTTTCGCAAGGCACCCTCGCTCGAGCTCGCGAGCTAATGCTCCCCTCTCAATCCGTGCCCCCTGGGTACCGTGATGCGAAGCACTGGGTTATGGCTGGCAGTGCCTACGACCAGGGTCTGGAAGAATAAGGATTCCCTAACGAATTTTTGCAGTTCTCAGGCGCCTCTCGGGCATAGGAGGCCTCATCAGGCATTGGGGAACGCGCATCTCGCGAGGCGAAACCTACTTCGGGTGCATCGAGCTAAGTCATTCTACGCACATACATAAAACATGACGCTGCAACACAACACAAGAATGATAAACATAGCATAGCTAGTTAGAAATCATAATTGTTACACGCCCTAGTAGGGGCCCATACTTGTCTCTCTCGAATGCAGGAAGGACAGGAAGAACAAAACAAAAGCGGGACGTGCTCCCATGACGGGTCGCGAGGACGGGCCCTAGGCGCTCTCCCAGGTTCAGCCAGAGCCCTCCTCGCGCTTCACCGGAGCGCGGCGACAGGACGACCCGCTGCCACCTTCGAAGCGGGCGTGGAGGCTGGTCGTAGCCGCCAATGCTGGAGCTGTTGTCGAAAGAGGAGCCGCCATAGCTGGACGAGCCATGGCCGACGCCGAGGACGAAGCCGCCCTCCTCCTCGTCACGACCATCGCCAAGCTGAGCACCTCGTCGCCATCGTTGTCCTTGGGGCAGCACCCGACGCGACGATCATCTTCCCAAAATACCCTCACAAAGAGGGTCGCGTCGCCATCGTACCTGAAGTGGAGGGCACACCGCCTGCCCAGGCCACGTGCGCGGGCGAACGTCTGCCAGCCGTGAGTCAGGACCGCGTTGCCCACGGCGGAGACCTCGACCGCGACCCAAGAAGCCTTGCTGCAGCAGCCGTCCACCTGCAGCCAAAGACTGCCTGCACCAGTGGTAGGCAGCTCGCTGACAAAGAAGTGCGGAAGCTGAAGCCAAGTGCCGGCCGGGTTCTGCAACCACACGATGAACTCTGGCATCACCTCCGCCGAGTGGAAGCGCGGCCGAGGGGGCCGCGCAACCACGGCACGCCTCACCTCATCAACAGGACTACCACGACCTGGGCGTCTGCAGTCGCGAGAAGAGGCGCCGCCGCGGCCGCGAGGGGCCGTGGCGGGAGTCACAGTGTGCTTGCGGGGACGGCCACGCCCCCTCTTGGGCGGCGGTGAGCCAGCCCCCTCCTGACGAGCCTTCCCCTTCTCCTCAACCAAGAGCCTCTTTGCAGGCACCATTGGTGTCGCTGCCGACAGTAGAGCAAGGAAGAAGAAGAAGCGGGGGAAGCAAGGAGGAGACGGGTGACAGGGGCTCCGCCCCCACTTCCCATTTATAGCCAAGGGGAGGCCAATCGCCGGCCTCCACGATCTAAGGTAATAATGATCTTTTTTCTGCATGCAGCAAGGACCCGTCATGTCGGGCAGTTGCCGAGGCAGCATGGGGAAGCGGAGACGCCCACGTCCAATCAGTCGCCACGCGCCAACCATGGCTGCAGGATGTTGGGGCCTGCGGCGCTCCGCACTTGCCCTTTGGCTTCGCCTCGAAGCCAAGCCCGAGCACGCCTTGGGCCCAGGGGCTACTGTCGGCGTTCTGGGAACGGGGGTCCCCAGACTTGCCTGCCTGCGGCCCGCAGCGTGGCTTCATCGGCAGCCCTGCACGGCCCATCTTCACTAGCAAACATTCAAGACCCTCGCGAGGTGGACGATGCAAGACCTCCTCAGGAGCGGCCTCGCCAGGCTGGCTCGCAAGGGGTGGAGAGATCAAGGCAAGGGGCACCTCGCAAGGTTCCTGTGACGCAAGCAATGACGACTGGAACCAGCCGGGCGCCAGCGTGCGCAGTGTCCTCGTTTCCTCTTTGGTGCTAAAGGGGCAAGCGCAGACGAGGAGTCCCGAGGCATCAAGCAAAGGTTTCCGTATCGGTGCAAGAAGACCAAGACCAGCAGGATGGCAGGACGGAGGTCACCGTGGAGCCCAAGACGACGTCACCACCAGAGCCTTTGGCAGGCGAAGACTACTTTTGTCAGGATAGCTTGTACTAGTTGTCTCCCTTCGAATTTGGCCATTGTGGGATCCCTTCCCGCTCAATATTTGGGAAGAGGACCAGGGCCTCTATAAATAGGACTAGCCACCACTATAGGAGGTAATCGGAGGGAGAGCGGATTCCGACTCAACCACACAAGCACACCAATCAGAAGAACACCTCATCTCGCGAGGTTGTTCTTCCCTTGTAACTGTTCATCCTCAGCCCAAGAGGCAATCCACCACACCACACTGGAGTAGGGTATTACACCACAATGGTGGCCCGAACCAGTATAAATCTTGTGTCTCATGTTCTTTGGGTTCATCGAGCTAGGTCGTGAGATCGTAGAGTATGCGAGCTAGAGAGGGGGAGAGATCTTTGTGTGCACCCCAGTGTTCGAACCTCAAGGGTTTTGTCGAAACCCGAAATCCGACACCTAACAAATTTTTGCAGCTCTCGGGCGCCTTCCGAGCACAGGAGGCCTCGTCGGGCATTGGGGAACGCGCATCTCGCAAGGCGGAACCTACTTCAGGCGCATGAAGCTAAG
Organism: Triticum urartu; assembly: GCF_003073215.2. Lineage (NCBI taxonomy): Eukaryota > Viridiplantae > Streptophyta > Magnoliopsida > Poales > Poaceae > Triticum > Triticum urartu. The sequence continues at coordinate 138,966,785 of NC_053025.1, read as the reverse complement.
TTATTCCTATGCGCATACATAAAACACGACGCTGCAGCACAACACAGGAATGATAAACATAGCACAGCCACTTAGAAATCATAATTGTTGCACGCCCCAACGGGGCCCCATACTTGTCTCTCTCTTAATGTAGGAAGGAAATGAAGAACGAAACAAAAGCGAAATGTGCTCCCGCGGTAGGTCGCGAGGACGGGCCCGTGGTGCTCTCCTAAGCTCAGCCAGACCCCTCATCACGCTTCACCGGAGCACGGCGACGAGACGACCCACTGCCGCCTTCGAAGCGGGCGCGACGGCTGGTCGTATCAACCGCCGTTGGAGCTGTCGCCAGAAGAAGAGTCGCCGTAGCTAGACGAGACATGGCCGGCGCCAAGGGCGGGCCCGCTGTCACTCTCATCGCGGCCATCGCCAAGGCCGAGCACCTCGCCACGGTTGTTGTCCTCGGGGAAGCACCCGACGCAGCGACCATATTCCCCAAATACCCTCACGAAGAGGGTCGAGTCACTGTCGTACTTGAAGTGGAGGGCACATCGCCTACCTAGTCCGCACGTGGGGGCGAACGTCTGCCAACCGCGGGCTAGGACTGCATTGCCTGCGGCGGAGACCTCGACCGCGACCCAAGAAGCCTTGCTGCTGCAGCCGTCCGCCTGCAGCCAAAGACCGCCTAAACCACTGGCTGGCAGCTTGCCGACAAAGAAGCACGGGAGCTGAAGCCAAGTGCCGGCCGGGTTCTCCGACCACACGATGAACTCTGGCAGCACTTCCGTAGAGTGGAAGCGCGGCCTGGGCGGCCGCGCGACCATGGCGCGCCTCCCTTCATCAACGCCCCCCCACGACTCAGGCGACCACCACCACGCGAAGAGGCGCCACCGCGGCCACGAGGGGCCGCGGCGGGGGTCATGGTGTGCTTGCGGGGACGGCTGCGCCCCCTCTTGGGCGGCGGTGAGCCAGGCCCCTCCTGGCGAGCCTTCCCCTTCTCCGCAACAGAGAGCCTCTTTGCATGCGCCATGGGTGTCGCTGCTGGCAGTGAAGCAAGGAAGAAGAAGGAGCGGGAGAAGCAAAGGGAGAGATGGGCGACGGGGGCTCCGCCCCTACCCATTTATAGCCAAGGGGAGGCCAACCGCTGGCCTCCGTGATCTAAGGTGATAATGACTTTTTCTGCATGCAGCAGGGACTCGTCAAGTCAGGCAGTTGCCAAGGCAGCGTAGGGAAGCAGAGACGCCCACGTCCAATCAATTGCCACGTGACAAGAGGGGCCGCAGGCTGTTGGGGCCCGCGGCGCTCTGCACTTGTACTTCGGCTTTGCCTTAAAGCCAAGTCCGAGTACGCCTTGGGCCCAGGGGCTACTGTCGGCGTTCTGGGAATGGGGGTCCCCAGTCTTGCCTGGCTGCAGCCCACATCGTGGCTCCACTAGTGGCCCTGTATGGCCCATCTTCACCAGCAAACACTCAAGACCCTCGTGAGGGGCCAAGCCTCACGAGGCGGACGACGCAAGACCTCCTCAGGGGCGGCCTCACCAGGCCGACTCACGAGGGGCGGAGAGATCAAGGCAAGGGACACCTCGCGAGGTTTGTGTGACACAAGCCATGACGACTGGAGCCAGGCAGGCGCCAGCGCACGCAGTGTCCTCATTTCCTCTTTGGTGCTAAAGGGGCAAGCACAGGCAAGGAGTCCTGAGGCATCAGGCAAAGGTTTCCATATTGGTGTAACAAGACCAAGACCAGCAGGACGGAGGTCACCGTGGAGCCCAAGACGGCGTCACGACCAGAGCCTCTAGCAGGCGAAGACTACTTTTGTCAGGATAGCTCATACTAGCTGTCCCCCTTCGAATTGGCCGTTGTGGGATCCCTTCCAGCTCAATATTTGGGAAGAGGACCAGGGCCTCTATATATAGGACTAGCCACCATCATAGCAAGAGAGGCTCATCTAGAAGGAGAGGATCCCCGAACACACAAGCTCACCAAACACAAGAACACCTCTCCTCAGGAGGCTGTTCTTCCCTTGTAACTGTTCATCCTCAGCCCAAGAGGCAATCCACCACACCACACTGGAGTAGGGTATTACACCACAACGGTGGCCCGAACCAGTATAAATCTTGTGTCTCGTGTTCTTTGGGTCCATCGAGATAGGCCGTGAGATCGTGGAGTGCGCGAGCTAGAGAGGGGGAGAGATCTTTGTGCGCACCCCAGGGTTCGAACCTTAAGGGTTTTGCCGGAACCCGAAATCCGACAACTTCCTACGCCCAATATTTTTTATATATTCTGAAACATGCTCCCGTGAAGTTTCAGGACTTTTGGAGTTGTGCAGAATAGGTCTCTAATATTTGCTCCTTTTCCAGCCCAGAATTCCAGCTGCCGGCATTCTCCCTCTTCATGTAACCCTGAAAATAAGAGAGAATAGGCATAAGTATAGTGACATAATGTGTAATAACAACCCATAATGCAATAAATATTCATATAAAAGCATGATGCAAAATGGACGTATCAACTCCCCCAAGCTTAGACCTCGCTTGTCCTCAAGCAGAAGCCAAAATCGAAAAATATGTCCACATGTTTAGAGATAGAGGTGTTGATAAAATAAAATACGGACATGAGGGCATCATGATCATTCTTATAACAGCAACATATATATATATATATTCATATCATCTCTTATGCTAAAGTAACAATTCATTCACAATTTCAGGTATGAATCATAAACTTCATTGAAAACTAACAAACTATAGTCTCAGTCATTGAACCAATTGCAATTTATCATAACATCAGAAAGAGTCAACATAAGAGCTTTTCAGCAAGTTCACATACTCAACTATCATTTAGTCTTTCACAATTGCTAACACTCACGTAATATTTATGGGTATGAAGTTTTAATCGGACACAGAGAAAGATAGGGGCTTATAGTATTGCCTCCCAACCTTTTACCTCAAGGGTAATGTCAACAATAATAGTTCATGAAAACTCACATCCAATTAGCTACGTATATCAGGATCTTTCCAACACATTGTGCTTGCCAAAGGATAAAATGTAAAAAGGAAAGGTGAAGATCACCATGACTCTTGTATGAAGTATAAGACAAGAATAAAAGATAGGCCCTTCGCGGAGGGAAGCAGAGGTTGTCATGTGCTTTAATGGTTGAATGCACGAAACCTTAATGCAAAAGAACATCACTTTGTATTGCCACTTGTGATATGGATCTTTATTATGCAGTCTGTCGCTTTTATTTCTTCCACATCACAAGATCGTATAAAGCTTATTTTCTCCGCACTAATAAATCATACATATTTAGAGAACAATTTTTATTGCTTGCAACAATGACAACTTACTTGAAGGATCTTACTCAATCCATAGGTAGATATGGTGGACTCTCATGGAAAAACCGGGTTTAAGGATATTTGGAAGCACAAGTAGTATCTCTACTTGGTGCAAAGAATTTGGCTAGCATGAGAAGGAAAGGCAAGCTCAACATGTTGGATGATCCATGACAATATAATTTATTTTGGATGTAAGAAAACATAACCCATTACATTGACTTCCTTGTCCAACATCAACTCTTTAGCATGTCATATTTTAATGAGTGCTCACAATCATAAAAGATGTCCAAGATAGTATATTTATATGTGAAAACCTCTCTTTCTTTATTACTTCCTATTAATTGCAGCGATGACCAAAACTATGTTTGTCAACTCTCAATAACTTTTATTCATCATACTCTTTATATGTGAAGTCATTACTCTCCATAAGATCCATATGATCTCTTTAATTCTTTTTATTCTTTCTCTTCTCTTTTATTTTTATTCCCTCAAGATCAAAGCAAGATCGCAAAGCCCTTGACTCAACACTAATCTTTATTATATATAGCTCACGGACTCGATTACATAGAAGGATCATAAAGGAAAACTCAAAACTAGATCATACTTAAAACTTTATTCTACTAGATCAAGATATTACCAAAAGGACTGAACTAAGAAAAACGGTAAAGATAAAAGTGTGATGGTGATACGATACCGGGGCACTCCCCCAAGCTTGGCAGTTGCCAAGGGGAGTGCCCATACCAAATAGTCAGTTCTTCTTTGTTGGTGGAGAAGATGATGGCTATGATGGATAGTCACACATCGAGCATGGGAGATCCTCCAATTTGCGGATGATGCCCTTGAGTGCGATGATATGCTCCTTCAACAAAATATTTTCACTTGTGAGATACTTGTTTTGAATGCGAGCTAACTCAATCATCTTGAAAGCTTCATTCTCCATTGGGGTAAGGAGATTGTGATGAGGTTGAAGGATGTCTTCTACTGCCAGAACTTGATCTCCCATGGCCTTCTTGATCCCATCATCCTTGTTGATCTGCCCGGGTTCTTCTCTCTTCAGCTCTATCTTCATTAGCCAAGCATCGTTGCCCTCGTTGTTGGAGGAAGGAGACGACATGATGCCTGGCCTTGACAACCCTGGCACAAAACAGCTCGAAACAAAAACAGGAGATATTTGCGTTATACGGTGGTCAAAACCTTCGGGAGATTATATAATGAATTTTTACCGACCAAAAGAAGTATCGTGCAAGAAAATGGAGTCCGGAGAGCACACGAGATGCCCATGAGGCAGGGGGCATGCCCGGGCAGGGGGGGGGGGGTAGGGTGCGCCCTCCACCCTCGTGGAAGCCTCGTGTCCTTCCCGGACTACTTATTTTCCTATTTTCTTAAATATTCCAAAACGGAGAAAAATGCTATCAGAACTGTTTTGGAGTCGGTATACTTACCATACCACATACCTCTTCCTTTTCGGGGTCTGGAACGTTCTGGAAAGAGTCCCTTATGTATTCCGCCAGGGTTATGGTTTCAATAACATTAGTGTCAACATTTATAGGATTACCTGAGATAAAATGTTTGATTCTTTGACCGTTCATCACCCTGGGATTTGTGCCTTCGAAGTTGTTGATTTTTATGGCACCAGAACGATAGACCTCCTCGATGACGTAAGGACCTTCCCATTTAGAGAGGAGTTTTCCTGCAAAAAATCTTAAACGAGAGTTGTATAGCAAAACATAATCACCTACATTAAACTCACGCTTTTGTATCCTTTTGTCATGCCATCTTTTAACTTTTTCTTTAAACAGTTTGGCAGTCTCATAAGCCTGGGTTCTCCATTCATCAAGTGAGCTAATGTCAAAAAGCCTCTTCTCACCGGCAATTTTGAAATCATAATTGAGCTCTTTAATGGCCCAATATGCCTTATGTTCTAGTTCGAGAGGTAAGTGACCTGCTTTTCCATAAACCATTTTATACGGAGACATACCCATAGGATTTTAATATGCAGTTCTATAAGCCCATAATGCACCATCAAGTTTCTTGGACCAATTCTTTCTAGATCTATTAACAGTCTTTTGCAAAATTAATTTAAGCTCCCTATTACTCAGTTCTACTTGACCACTAGACTGTGGATGATAAGGAGACGCAATTCTATGATTAACATCATACTTAGCAAGCATTTTACGAAAAGCACCATGAATAAAATGTGAACCACCATCAATCATTAAGTATCTAGGGACTCCAAACCTCGGAAAAATAACTTTTTAAGCATCTTAATAGAGGTGTTATGATCATCACTACTAGTTGGAATAGCTTCTACCCACTAGGTAACGTAATTAACAACAACTAAAATATGTGTATACCCATTAGAGAAAGGAAACAGTACCATATAATCAAATCCCCAAACATCAAATGGTTCAATAACAGAAAAAGGTGTGGGTCATCCCAGAAGTAATGTCTTAAATCATAGAAAAACTTTTTCTTTTGTTGGTATGTGAAACTAGGTGGTATAAATTTAGCAACAATGTAATTAGCATAATCAGCATACCATGGAGCAGTATGAGAAGCATTTATGACATCTAATTGTTCATCAGGAAAGCTATCATCAATAGGTAGTGGGTCATCGAGAATATTCTTTAACCTAGATAAGTTGTCTGCAAGGGGGTTCTCCACTCCCTTTCTAGCAATAATATGCAAATCAAATTCTTGTAGCAAGAGAACCCATCTAATAAGCCTAGGTTTAGCATCTTTCTTTTCCATAAGATATTTAATAGCAACATGATCAGTGAGGGAGTCCTGGATTAGGGGGTGTTCGGGTAGCCGGACTATACCTTCAGCCGGACTCCTGGACTATGAAGATACAAGATTGAAGACTTCGTCCCGTGTCCGGATGGGACTTTCCTTGGCATGGAAGACAAGCTTGGCGATGCGGATATTCAAGATCTCCTACCATTGTAACCGACTCTATGTAACCCTAACCCTATCCGGTGTCTATATAAACCGGAGGGTTGTAGTCCGTAGGCAATCAACTCCATATACAACAATCATACCATAGGCTAGCTTCTAGGGTTTAGCCTCCTTGATCTCGTGGTAGATCTACTCTTGTACTACCCATATCATCAATATTAATCAAGCAGGACGTAGGGTTTTACCTCCATCAAGAGGGCCCGAACCTGGGTAAAACATCGTGTTCCCTGCCTCCTGTTACAATCCGGCCTAGACGCACAGTTCGGGACCCACTACCCGAGATCCGCCGGTTTTGACACCGACATTGGTGCTTTCATTGAGAGTTCCTCTGTGTCGTCGCCTTTAGGCCCGATGGCTCCTTTGATCATCAACAATGATACGGTCCAGGGTGAGACTTTTCTCCCCGGACAGATCTTCGTCTTCGGCGGCTTCGCTCTGCGGGCCAATTCGCTCGGCCACTTGGAGTAGATCGAAAGCTACGCCCCTGGCCATCAAGTCAGGTTTGGAAGCTTAAACTACACGGATGACATCCGCGGAGACTTGATCTTCAACGGGCTCGAGCCACGGCCAAGCGCGCCGCACTATCTCGAGGGGCATAATCTAGCTCTGCCCCCGGACAGTGTCCTGGAGGCCGCACACGCATCGGCTCCGACCCCTAACTCGGAGCCTATTGCACCAATTGAGGATGAACGGTTGGACGTCACCTCGGGGGCTGCGATCCCGAAAGCAATCGAGCCGAACGCTAGCCCCACACTCTACACGACCCGTGACTCCGAGGATCCGGACTCCTCCCCGAATTCCGAACCCCCCGCGCCCCTGCCAATCGAATCCGATTGGGCACCGATAATGGAGTTCACTGCCGCAGACATCTTTCAGCACTCGCCTTGTGGCGATATCCTGAACTCTCTCAAGACTCTCTCCTTATCAGGAGAGCCCTGGCCGAACTACGGTCAGCGAGGATGGGATACAGACGATGAAGAAATTCAAAGCCCACCCACCACCCACTTGGTAGCCACTGTCGACAATTTAAACGACGTGCTCAACTTCGACTCCGGAGACATCGACAGCATGGATGACGATGCAGGAGATACCGACGAACCAACGCCCATAGGTGATTGGACAGCCACATCATCTCACGATGTGTACATGGTGGATACCCCTAAAGGAAGCGACAATGAGGAAAAAGGGGATGGGATGGGAGATCGACCCCCCAAAAAGCAATCAAAGCATCAGCGTAAACGCCGACCCAAGCCCCGCCTCAATAAAAACCCAGCCATAGAGCAGGACGAGCCGGTAGACGACGAGCAGGCCTTAGAGCAACCGTCCAAACAGGGCAACACAGATAGAGAAACCGAACATCCCTCCTCCGGCGAAAACGGCATTCCGGACGACCTCACGCCGAATAAACCTATGGAGCAGAAGAACCTCCACGAGAGGCTCATTGCAACTGCACGCAGCCTAAAGAAGCAGAAGCGGAAGCTAAAAACATCGGAAGACGCACTCCGGATTAGATGGAGCAAAATAATCAACACCACAGATAAGTACGGCGACAGTCGCCGCACTAAAAGCTATCCGAAAAGAAAGCTACTGCCTGAATTCGACGAAGAGGCCCTAGAGCCCTCGCATTTAAAAAATGAAAAAGCCACACGGTCGGATAGACGACCCCATAAAGCGGCAAGCGGCGCCGCACCTAAATCGGCATGCGACCCACCTAAGGATTCGCATCATGGCCCAGTCAGGTCCATTTATGGGCCAAGAAAGCAAGCTCTCGTAAGCAACGCTATGAAGCCATCATCAGAATCCGGCACACCCAAATACAGGGGCGCCGCACCCCCCCTATGTTTCACCGATGAGGTCCTGGACTATGAATTCCCAGAGGGATTCAAACCCGTAAACATAGAGGCATATGATGGAACAACAGACCCTGGAGTCTGGATCGAGGATTATATCCTCCACATACACATGGCTAGAGGAGATGATCTCCACGCCATAAAATATCTACCCCTTAAGCTTAAAGGGCCAACCCGGCATTGGCTTAAAAGCCTTCCCGAAAACACAATTGGAAGCTGGGAAGAGCTCGAGGATGCTTTCCGAGCAAACTTTCAAGGGACCTATGTCCGCCCTCCGGATGCAGACGATCTTAGTCACATAACTCAACAACCCGGAGAATCAGCTCGGCAGTTCTGGAATAGATTCCTCACTAAAAAGAATCAGATAGTCAACTGTCCGGACGCCGAAGCCTTAGCAGCTTTCAGGCATAACGTCCGAGACAAATGGCTCGCCAGATACCTCGGCCAAGAAAAGCCAAGAACAATGGCCGCACTAACAAGCCTCATGACCCGCTTTTGTGCAGGGGAGGACAGCTGGTTGGCAAGGTGCAGCCCCAGCGACCCAAGTACATCCGAAACTAGGGATGGAAAAGGAAAACCGCGACGCAACAAGGACCGTCGCTGGACTAAGGACAAAAGTCGGAAGAGCACGGCAGTCAATGCCGGATTCAAAGGCTCACGACAAAATCAGGAAAAATCGCCCCCCCAGGATAACAGGGACGATCCATCCAACCTAAGTAAAATCCTGGACAGGATATGTCAGATACACAGTACTCCCGGGAAGCCTGCTAACCATACCCACAGAGACTGTTGGGTTTTCAAACAATCCGGCAGACTCAATGCCGAACACAAGGGGCTCGACACACCAAGCGAAGACGAGGACGAACCCCAAAAGCAGAGCACCAGGAAACAAAAGAACTTCCCACAAGAAGTAAAAACAGTGAAGTCACTTCACATAACAAAACGTGTGGTGCCCGTAAGGTACGCACCACACGGCCCAAAGGGTCCTGCCACTGGTTGTCAAAACCGATCATCTTCGATCAGCTAGATTATTCTAGGAATATCAAGAATGTAGGCTGGACTGCCTTGATACTCGATCCAATAATTGGCGGACTCCAGTTTTCAAATGTCCTTATGGACGGCGGCAGTGGACTAAACCTGATGTATCAGGATACAATCCAGCACATGGGAATAAACCCAGCAAGAATCCACCGCAGCAAAACCTCCTTTCAAGGGGTAATACCTGGTCCGGACACCCATTGTATGGGTTTTCTCCGGCTCGAAGTCATATTCGGCTCTGCCGATAACCTCCGCCGTGAAAATTTGACCTTCCATATTGTCCCGTTCTCAAGTCGCTTTCAAGCACTACTGGGACGCGAAGCTTTCGCTCGCTTTAACGCAATACCGCACTATGCATCTCTTACGCTTAAGATGCCCGGTCCACGAGGCATCATCTCTTTGAAGGGGAAGCACTAAAGTGCGCCTTCCCAAGCGAAGGACTGTGCGGCCGCTTTGACAGCCCCACAGCAAAATGGCCTCACCGGCCAAAAGAAACTTCGAAATAGGTCATTCAAGACCACGAACGCGGATGGACGAGTTCGGTGCAAAATCACCATTGATGCAGGCCTAGAAGCCATATACCCCCGCACTAGGGGCTCCACGCATATACAATAAGAGACAATAAAGCTCAATCTTATATATCTTACTTTATACTTTGCTTATTTTAAACTTTTTTCGGCACGACCCGTTTTCAACTCAGTTCCTCTCTTTTACAGATGAACGTCGTGCGGCGCCCGTCCAGGACACGGCACAACGGAGACACAGGCGCAGACGTGCAGTAGGGACCCGTCCTAAAGGATTCTTTTTAGATTAAGACCCTGCGTAAACCTTTTTTACTGTCTCTTGTTGCTACACATCCCCTGGTTTTTTCTTTCTGATATAAACAAGGAGGAGGCTGGTCTCTTGGCATGTGGCCACGCCAGAATTTTTGCACGTACCTGGACACTAGGGGCTTTTTTAATAAAGAGTGTTGTTTCGCCCGCACTCATAAAGACCGAACACCTTAGGGAGTGTTCGGCGTCGCGAGTTTTGGCATTATATGCATCAGCTCCAAATCATGTCTTTGGTCAAATGTTGGGTTGCCCGGCTCCTGAGTTCGGCTACCTTACGTTCCGCTCTATCGGCTAAGGTAGCACCAGGAGAACTACTGCGATTGTGCCCCCGGTTCGGCCGGGCGAGCACCTCAGTAGAGAAAGCCGAAAACTGACTGTCATGATGTAGCGTGAGAATGGTCAGCCACTCGATGACCTATCAGAATCTATCGGATTCCTCCACTTTAACGAAGGGCCGCTTCCCGGTCAGGCACATACGCGCCCCGAATTCGGACGAGCGCAGTTGCCACCAAGGAGCTACCTAAAGAGTCTCATTGTCAAACTCCTATGGCTAAGTGAAAGTGTTAAAGCATTATAGTCCGGTTGCCTGGCCCGCTGCGCTATCACCTCCTTTGTAGGACCAAGACGTTGGGTTAAGTGTGAAAATGCGTCTTCTGCGAGCACCCCCGCACTATGTGCGTGGGGGCTGAAGCCAATGACTGCCATCTTTCAGATTCTATATATATATATATATATATATATTATATATATATATATATATATATATCTTAAAACGGCCGCACAGGAGGTGTTCCCAATACTTGGAGGCACAAGTATAAAAAAGGCCACTACAGTTTATCAAAATATTACTTTATAATTACATATGCTATCATAATATAGCATCTTTCGGGCACTGCGTCATAGCATCTTTCGGGCACTGCGTCTCTATTACACGAGCGCCTTCAAGAACTTCCTGAAAATAGTGCTCGGAGGGTACTCGGCTTTTGTCCGAATCTCGGGACGCAACAACGGTGGTCTCCATCTCTGCCCAGTATGTCTTAACACGGGCAAGAGCCATCCTAGCGCCCTCTATGCATGCTGACCTCTTCATTGCATTTATACGTGGCACCGCGTCAAGGAATTGCCGCACCAAGCTGAAATAACTCTTCGGCTCCGATCTCCCCGGCCACAGGTGACCCATGACGTACTTCATGGCGAGTCCAGACAACCTATTCAGTTCGGCCCATTGAGCCAAACGATCATCCACTGCCAGTGGACGCTCTGGATTGTGAAACTGCGACCAGAAAAGCTTTTCCACTTTGTGATCTTTCTGATCTTGAAAGTGTTCGGTCGCATCAGCAGCACTCGCTGCCAAGTCCAGATAGGTATCCTCCACACTCCACATCCGGTCCAACGGAGCAAACTTCGGATCACAAAATTTCCTTTGCAGCATAAAGGGCTTTCCAGCCGCAATCTGTTCGGCCTGACGCAGCTCCTCCTTCGCAGCTCTCATCACAGAGCGCGCGTCCTTGGCATTGGCAACGGCCTTCTCTAAGTCCATCTGTTTCGCCTGGTCTTCTTTTACAAGAAGTCTGCAACGGTCAGTAGCGCTTTTTAACTTTTTGGCCATCTCGGCCATCTCCTCCTTGCTTCGGCAATGAGCAACCTATTCGGCTCTCAGCTCTTCAAGGGCCTTCTCGGCAGCCGCATCACTTTTTCTGGCTTGCTCCTTAGCTCGGGCAAGTTCTGCCCTAAGATTCTCCACGGCGGCCGTACCATCTGCGTCGAGCACACACATTGTAAGACACTGGCATGAAGCTCCTCTTACCTGATGCCGCTCGAAGAATTACATACCTTGAGACTCATCAAGCCGCTTGTTGACAAGCGCGATGTTGACATGCCACGTCCAGTTGCCGCTTTAGTTCGGCCACATCATCAGTTTGGCTTGATTCCGGACACCTCGCCACCTACATTCAAAGGCGACATCTTAGACCTGGGATTATGATCCTCTGCGTGCCGTCATTTCTTGACAACGCGCAGAGTCTCAGGGGCTACTATCTACATAGGGCGCACCTTACTTATGCGCAACTGACAAAAGTGTACATTATCTAACGTACCTCAAAACCCGTCAGTAAACTTTTGACGGCCTCATGCAATCCGCTTTCTGTGGATGAAATCCTTTCAATCACCGTGCCCATCAATGCACGGTGCTCCTCTGAGATGGAAGCTCGCCCCAGCAGAACCTTTAGCTCCTCCGGCCGAGCACCAGACGATGCCGGACTTGTCCTATGGCCTCTTTCGAAGGCCGGACACGGAGAGCCTTGGGGGGCCACATAGCTATCTTCCGCCCCTGCCAGATTCAGAGAAACCCTCCGCGACGACACCTCAGGGTCGCCCGCCTCGCTAGGCGGTACGGCAGGGGGAGGCGTCCCGCTCTCCATCATCTCCGGAAGAAGATCCCCCGAAGACGAGCTCTGCTGAGAAGGGCTGAGGTCCGAGCTACAAGGTAAAATTTCGGTTAATCTTCTCAGATATAAATCAAGGATTTCTCTCATCCCTCAAAAGGAAAACCTCCCTCTACTTACGGCTCGCTGGAGGGCTGATCCCTTTGAGGGCGTAGTTCGGCCGAGGAACTCCCCGGCGTCGGACCCTCTGACGAGGATTTTCTCCCCCGCTTCGGGGCCATGGTCTCCGGGTCGTCAGAGGCGGCCCTCTTCTTCCCCTTGGGAGAGGAATTGTCGGTTCCTCCCTTCGGAGCAGCCTCCTTCGAGGAGGCCATAGTTCCCTTGTCCTTCCCCTTACTTCCCTCCAAAGCCATTATCTTCAACATCCTGACAAGCACGGGATCCGGCCTGGTTTCGGGAAGGGGAGCCGGACACCTGATCAACTTTGCCTTCGCTATCCACTCCTGTTTCGGCAAGTTTATGACGATTATATGGATAGTAGGTCCGGGCACAAGGTTACTTACTTCGGTATCCGGGCGATTGCAGCTTAGGCCTGCGTCCTCGGTCAAATCCGGACACATCATTTGTGATCCGAAGAACAGTTTATACATCTCCACGGGCGTTGCGCCCATAAAATGATGGAGAGCTCGTGGTCCCTCCGGATTAAACTCCCACAGACGAAGGGAGCGACGTTTGCCGGGCAGTGTTCGGTGAATCAGCATGACATGCGTCACCTTGACCAGGTTGAGGTCTCTTTCTAAGAGATCCCTGATGCGGCCCTGCAACAAGGGCACGTCTTTGGATAACCCCCAATTTAATCCTTTGTTGACCCATGACGCTAGCCGTGATGGGGGACCCGAGCGAAAGGCAGGAGGCGCCGCCCACTTGGTGCTCCTGGGAGTGGTGATATAGAACCATTCTCGTTGCCACAAGCCGAGCTCATCTTGAAAGGAGCCCTCGGGCCATGGAGCATCAGCATTCTTACTTATGACAGCGCCTCCGCACTCTGCGTGCCGTCCCTTGATCATCTTCGGCTCCACTCCAAAAGTCTTGAGCCATAATCCGAAGTGAGGAGTAACACGGAGGAACGCTTCACACACAACGATGAATGAGGAAATGTGGAGGATGGACTCCAGAGCTAAGTCATGAAATTCCAGCCCGTAATAAAACAGCAGCCCCCTCACGAAGGGATCCATCGGGAAGCCTAACCCCCGAAGGAAGTGAGACATGAACACTATGCTCTCACCGGGCTGGGGACTGGGAATAGCCTGCCTTTGAGCAGGCAACCTATGCGAAATTTCGGCGGTCAAGAACTTAGCCTCTCTCAACTTTAGCACGTCCTCCTCCGTGACGGAGGAGGGCATCCATCGGCCTTGAAGGTCGGAACCGGACATTGTCGAAGGTCTGAGGCGCCCGAAATCTGAAGCCTAGGGTGTTGGAACTCGAGGCGACAGGCGAACTTGTTTTGGGATTGGAGAAAAGGAGTAAGGCCCTGGTCCCTTTATAAAAGGTTGAATACCACGAGCCCTCCCCGTAACCGTTTGGGACTCGCCTTTAATCAAGAAAACATGCTAACGGGCACGATTGGGTTACCCACATCCGTATTGATGAGAATCCCGTAAAAGGGGGGCACACGATCTCTGCTTTGACAAGACGTGCCAAGGAAACCGCCTCGCAAAACACGCTGAGGTGGAAGAGTGAAAACGATTCGAGTGAAGGACTTGGCTGTAGTGTGATGATGCACTGCGGAATACGTCAGCAGATTTGATTTGTGTTAATATTATTCTCTCTATGGCAATATGTGGAAGCTTATTTTTGCAGAGCCGGACACTACTCTTGGTGTTTACAATCTTCTATGAAGGACTTGGAGGAGGAACCCGCCTTGCAATGCCGAAGCCAATTTGCGCGCCGGACTCGTCGTCATTGAAGCCTGGTTCAGGGGCTACTGAGGGAGTCTTGGATTAGGGGGTGTTCGGGTAGCCGGACTATACCTTCAGCCGGACTCCTGGACTATGAAGATACAAGATTGAAGACTTCGTCCCGTGTCCGGATGGGACTTTCCTTGGCGTGGAAGACAAGCTTGGCGATGCAGATATTCAAGATCTCCTACCATTGTAACCGACTCTATGTAACCCTAACCCTATCCGGTGTCTATATAAACCGGAGGGTTGTAGTCCGTAGGCAATCAACTCCATATACAACAATCATACCATAGGCTAGCTTCTAGGGTTTAGCCTCCTTGATCTCGTGGTAGATCTACTCTTGTACTACCCATATCATCAATATTAATCAAGCAGGACGTAGGGTTTTACCTCCATCAAGAGGGCCCGAACCTGGGTAAAACATCATGTTCCCTGCCTCCTGTTACCATCCGGCCTAGACGCACAGTTCGGGACCCACTACCCGAGATCCCCCGGTTTTGACACCGGCAATCAGTGTGAACAGTTACTTTAGAATCAACAATATAAGGTCTGAACTTATCACAAGCAAATACAACTGCTAAAAATTCTTTTTCAGTAGTAGCATAATTTCTCTGGGCATTGTCCAGAGTCTTACTAGCATATTGGATAACATTTAATTTCTTATCAACTCTTTGTCCTAGAACAGCCCCTACAGCATAATCACTAGCATCACACATAATTTCAAAGGGTAATTTCCAATCAGGTGGCTGAACAATAGGTGCAGAAATCAAGGCTCTCTTAAGTATTTCAAATGCTTCTACACAATCATCGTCAAAGACAAAAGGAACATCTTTTTGTAAGAGATTAGTCAGAGGCCTAGAAATTTTAGAGAAGTCCTTAATGAACCTCCTATAAAAACCGGCATGACCAGGGAAACTTCTTATACCTTTAATGTCCTTAGGACACGGCATCTTTTCAATAGCATCAACTTTAGCTTTATCAACTTCAATACCTCTTTCAGAAATTTTATGCCCCAAGACAATACCTCCATTAACCATAAAGTGGTACTTCTCCCAATTCAAGACAAGATTAGTTTCTTCACATCTCTGCAAAACTCGATCAAGGTTGCTTAAGCAATCATCAAATGAAGTTCCATAAACGGAGAAACCATCCATGAAAACCTCAACAATCTTTTCACAAAAGTCAGAGAATATAGCAGTCATACATCTTTGAAAGGTAGCAGGTACATTGCATAAACCAAAAGGCATATGTCTATAAGCAAAGGTACCGAAAGGGCAAGTAAAAGTTGTCTTTTCTTGATCCTCTTTTGACACAGGTATTTGAGAGAAACCAGAATAACCATCTAGAAAGCAAACATGTGTATGTTTGGATAATCTTTCTAGCATTTGATCAATAAAAGGTAAAGGGTAATGATCCTTTTTAGTAGCTTTATTTAATTTGCGGAAATAAATTACCATTCTATAACCTGTAACAATTCTTTGTGGAATCAATTCATCTTTATCATCAGGAGCAACAGTAATATCTCCCTTCTTAGGGGCACAACGGACAGGACTTACCCACTGATTATCAGCAACGGGACAAATTATACCTGCCTCCAAAAACTTTAGTATTTCTTTTCTTACCACTTCTTTCATCTTAGGATTTAACCGTCGTTGGTGATCAACAACCGGTTCCGCGTCTTTCTCCAATTTTATTTTGTGTTGGCATAGAGTGGGACTAATGCCCTTAAGATCATCAAGAGTATATCCAATAGCAGCACGGTGCTTCTTTAGAGTTTTCAATAATTTCTTTTCTTCATGCTCTGAAAGGTTAGCACTAATAATAACAGGATATATCTCTTTCTCATCAAGATAAGCATATTTAAGAGTATCAGGTAAAGGTTTAAGCTCAAACACGGGATCACCCTTGGGTGGAGGAGGATCCCCTAGGATTTCAACAGGCAAGTTGTGTTTCAAAATAGATCCCTGTTTAAAGAATACTTCATCTATTTCCCTTCTTTCATTCATAAACATATCATTTTCATGCTCGAGCGAATATTGTTCTAAAGGATCATTAGGAGGCACGGCAATAGAAGAAAGACCAATAATTTCATCTTTACTAGGCAATTATTTATCATGGGGTTGTCTACATATCCCCCAAACCAATAGTAACAACATCCTTTTTGCAATCTATCCTAGCATTAATAGTATTCAAGAAGGGTCTACCAAATATAATGGGACAAAAGTTATCTTGTGGGGAACCAAGAACAAGAAAATCAGCAGGATATTTAACTTTCCCACACAAGACTTCAACATCTCTAACAATCCCAACTGGTGAAATAGTGTCTGTGTTGGCAAGCTTAATTGTAACATCAATTTCCTCTATCTCACCAGGTGCAATATCATGCATAATTTCTTTATATAAGGAATGAGGTATTTTACTTGCACTAGCACCCATATCACATAAGCCATGATATCAATGATCTCCTATTTTAACAGAAATAACAGGGATGCCTACAACAGGTCTATGTTTATTTTTAGTGTCAGGTCTAGCAATTCTAGCAGCTTCATCACAGAAGTAAATAACATGCCCGTCAATATTACCGGCCAAGAGATCTTTTACCATAGCAACACTAGGTTCAACTTTAATTTGCTCAGAGGGTGTAGGTGTTCTAGTATTACTCTTACGAACCACAGTTGAAGCTTTAGCATGATCGTTTATTCTAACACGGAAAGGTGGTTTCTCAATGTAAGCAGTAGGAACAACGGAATCATTATAAGTGACAGTATTTTCTTCAACTTTAATAGGTGCAACTACTTTTAATTCAATGGGAGGATTATATTTGAACCACTTCTCCTTAGGGAGATCAACATGAGTAGCAAAGGATTCACAAAAATAAGCTACTATCTGAGAGTCAAGTCCATATTTAGTGCTAAGTTCACGGAAAGCATCAGTATCCATAAAAGATTTAACACAATCATAACTTAGGTATTATACCTGATTCCTTACCTTCATCGAGATCCCAATCTTCAAAGTTGCGTTTAATTCTTTCCAATAAATCCCATTTGAATTCAATTGTCTTCATCATAAAAGAACCAGTACAAGAAGTATCGAGCATGCAGTGATTATCGTGAAAAAGCCGATCATAAAATTTTTGAATAATAATTTCTCCTGAGAGCTCATGATTGGGGCATGAATATAACATTGACGTAAGCCTCCCCCATTCTTGAGCGATGCCTTCTCCATTGCGAGGCCAAAAATTATATATATATATATAATTATGATCACGATGAACAAGACGCAAAGGATAAAACTTCTGATGAAATTCCAATTTCAATCAGTTGTAGTTCCATGATCCCATATCATCACATAGCCTAAACCATGTCAATGCTTTTCCCTTCAAATATAAAGGGAAGACCTTCTTCTTGATAACATCCTCGGGCATACCTGCAAGCTTAAATAATCCACAAACTTCAACCACATAGATTAGGTGCAAATCGGGATGCAATGTTCCATCTCCTGTAAAAGGATTAGCTAGCAGTTTCTCTATCATACCCGAAGGAATTTCAAAGTAAACATTTTTAGTAGGTTCAGTAGGTTTAGGAGCAACTATTTGCTCTACTAGACGGGGTGAAGATACCCCGAACAAGCCCCTCAAAGGATTATGTTCCATAGTAACAAGTGACAGTAAATTTCAGCACACTATATAAATTTATCCTTACCAAATTCCACCTACCAAAGGCACTTCACTCCCCGGCAATGATGCCAGAAAAGAGTCTTGATGACCCACAAGTATAGGGGATCTATCATTGTCCTTTTGATAAGTAAGAGTGTCGAACCCAACGAGGAGCAGAAGGAAATTATAAGCAGTTTTCAGTAAGGTATTCTCTGCAAGCACTGAAATTATCGGTAACAGATAGTTTTGGGATAAGGTAATTTGTAACGGATAACAAGTAGTAAAAGTAAATAAGGTGCAGCAAGATGGCCCAATCCTTTTTGTAGCAAAGGACAAGCCTGGACAAACTCTTATATAAAGGAAAGCGCTCTCGAGGACACATGGGAATTATCGTCAAGCTAGTTTTCCTCACGTTCATATGATTCACGTTCGGTACTTTGATAATTTGATATGTGGGTGGACCGGTGCTTGGGTACTGCCATTCCTTGGACAAGCATCCCACTTATGATTAACCCCTCTTGCAAGCATCCGCAACTACAAAAGAAGTATTAAGGTAAACCTAACCATAGCATGAAACATATGGATCCAAATCAGCCCCTTACGAAGCAACTCATAAACTAGGGTTTAAGCTTCTGTCATTCTAGCAACCCATCATCTACTTATTACTTCCCACTTCCCAATGCCTTCCTCTAGGCCCAAACAATGGTGAAGTGTCATGTAGTCGACGCTCACATGACACCACTAGAGGAGAGACAACATACATCTCATCAAAATATCGAACGAATACCAAATTCACATGACTACTTATAGCAAGACTTCTCACATGTCCTCAGGACAAACGTAACTACTCACAAATCATATTCATGTTCAAAATCAGAGGGGTATTAATATGCATAAAGGATCTGAACATATGATCTTCCACCGAATAAACCAACTAGCATCAACTACAAAGAGTAATCAACACTACTAGCAACCCACAGGTACCAATCTCAAGTTTTGGGACAAAGATTGAATACAAGAGATGAACTAGGGTTTGAGATGAGATGGTGCTGGTGAATATGTTGATGGAGATTGACCCCCTCCTGATGAGAGGATCGATGGTGATAATTTCCCCCTCCCGGAGGGAACTTTCCCCGGGAGAACAGCTCCGTCGGAGCCCTAGATTGGTTCCGCCAAGGTTCCGCCTCGTGGCGGTGGAGTTTCGTCCCGTGAGCTTGCTTATTATTTTTCCTAGGGCAAAAGACCTCATATAGCAGAAGATGGGCACCGGAGGCCAGCCAGGGGCCCACGAGGGAGGGGGCGTGCCCAGGGGGTAGGGCGCGGCCCCGACCCTCGTGGATGGTGGGTGACCCCCCTCGGGTACTTCCTTCGCCCAATATTTTTTATATATTCTGAAATGTGCTCCCGTGAAGTTTCAGGACTTTTGGAGTTGTGCGGAATAGGTCTCCAATATTTCCTCCTTTTCCAGCCCAAAATTCCAGCTGCCGGCATTCTCCCTCTTCATGTAACCCTTGTAAAATAAGAGAGAATAGGCATAAGTATAGTGACATAATGTGTAATAATAGCCCATAATGCAATAAATATCGATATAAAAGCATGATGCAAAATGGACGTATCATTGGGCAATTGATAGAACTTCAAATAATTATGACGATATCCAGGCAATGATCATTACATAGGCATCACGTCCAAGATTAGTAGACCGATTCCTACCTGCATCTACTACTATTACTCCACACATCGACCGCTATCCAGCATGCATCTAGTGTATTAAGTTCATGGAAAAACGGAGTAATGCAATAAGAACGATGACATAAAGTAGACAAAATCTGTTTATCTATATGGTGGTAGATATAGATCTCGTCTTTTTATCCTTAGTAGCAACGACACGTACGTGTCGATTCCCTTTCTGTCACTGGGATCAAGCACCGTAAGATCGAACCCACTACCGGGCACATCTTCCCATTGCAAGATAAATAGATCAGGTTGGCCAAACAAAACCCAAGTATCAGAGAAAAATACGAGGCTATAAGAGATCATGCATAAAAGAGGTTATCTTTTTACCTCTCTTCCTTTTTCTTTTCTTCTTCTTCACCACATCATGTGTGGGTTCAATCTTCTTTTTGGAGCTCCTTATTAATGAGATTGGTTGAATAGGAGGCTCCTCCTCGTTACCTGATTCATCATAAGAAATAATAGGAGGATATTGGGAAGTCTCTTCCCTTTCATTAGTGTTCTCTTCATCCTCTATTTATTTTCTTTTCTTTATGTAATTGGCAATATAAGGAATTTCAATGCAATTCACCGCAGAATACATATAAATTTCCTCTAGATCAAAGACAAGCAGTTTATAACGGGCAAATTCTGGAAGATCCCCAGTTACATGTTTCATTTCTTCGCAACCCATAAGCAAGCTAAGTTCATTATAATGTGCAAGGGAAATCAACTCATCACCATTTTTGGACACGATTAGATCATGAAACAATTTGCATCGGATGGTTAAATGACCATGTTCATTGCAAAGCTCACAAGTATGGCAAAGAAAATTTAAATTTTCAGCACAATCATCTAGCCTTTCTTGCAACAATTTAGTTTCTAAGTGCTTATGCCTCTTGCAATATCTATCTTCCTTATTTGGTGTGTACTTACAAACCCAATGTACTCCACAAAAATTGACATGTTTAGAGGAGACATTTTCATCATAACTAGTGCAATCATCATTAGTATCATGGATATTCAAAGAATTCGTACTAACAACATTGCAATCATGCTCATCATTCACATATTTGGTGCCAAACATTTTATAGATTTCTTCTTCTAGCACTTGAGCACAATTTTCCTTTCCATCACACTTACGAAAGATATTAAAAAGGTGAAACGTATGAGACAAACTCAATTCCATTTTTTTATAGTTTTCTTTTATAAACTAAACTAGTGATAAAACAAGAAACTAAAAGACTCGATTGCAAGATCTAAAGATATACCTTCAAGCGCTAACCTACCCGGCAACGGCGCTAGAAAAGAGCTTGATGTCTACTACACAACCTTCTTCTTGTAGACGTTGTTGGGCCTCCAAGTGCAGAGGTTTGTAGGACAGTAGCAAATTTCCCTCAAGTGGATGACCTAAGGTTTATCAATCCATAGGAGGCGTAGGATGAAGATGGTCTCTCTCAAGCAACCCTGCAACCAAATAACAAAGAGTCTCTTGTGTCCCCAACACACCCAATACAATGGTAAATTGTATAGGTGCACTAGTTCGGCGAAGAGATGGCGATACAAGTGGTATATGGATAGTAGATAATGGTTTTTGTAATATGACAATATAAAAACAACAAGGTAATTAATGGTAAAAGTGAGCATAAACGGTATTGCAATGCTAGTAAACAAGGCCTAGGGTTCATACTTTCGCTAGTGCAAGTTCCCTCAACAAAAATAACATAATTGGATCACATAACTATCCCTCAACATGCAACAAAGAGTCACTCCAAAGTCACTAATAGCGGAGAACGAACGAAGAGATTATGGTAGGGTACGAAACCACCTCAAAGTTATTCTTTCCAATCAATCCGTTGGCCTATTCCTATAAGTGTCACAAACAGCCCTGGAGTTCGTACTAGAATAACACCTTAAGACACAAATCAACCAAAACACTAATGTCACCTAGATACTCCAATGTCACCTCAAGTATCCGTGGGTATGATTATACGATATGCATCACACAATCTCAGATTCATCTATTCAACCAACACATAGGACCTCAAAGAGTGCCCCAAAGTTTCTACTGGAGAATCACGACGAAAACGTGTGCCAACCCCTATGCATAGGTTCATGGGCGGAACCCGCAAGTTGATCACCAAAACATACATCAAGTGAATCACGTGATATCCCATTGTCACCACAGATACGCACGGCAAGACATACATCAAGTGTTCTCAAATCTTTAAAGACTCAATCCGATACGATAACTTCAAAGGGGAAACTCAATCCATTACAAGAAAGTAGAGGGGGGAGAAAACATCATAAGATCCAACTATAATAGCAAAGCTCGCGATACATCAAGATCATGTCACCTCAAGAACACGAGAGAGAGAGAGATCAAACACATAGCTACTGGTACATACCCTCAGCCCCGAGGGAGAACTACTCCATCATCATCATGGAGAGCACCAGGATGATGAAGATGGCCACCGGAGAGGGATTGCCCCCTCCGAAAGCGTGTCGGAACGGGTCTAGATTGGTTTTCGGTGGCTACGGAGGCTTCTGGCGGCGGAACTCCCGATCTATTGTGTTCCTCGATGTTTTTTATGGTATATGGAGATATATATATATATATATATATATATATATAGGCGGAAGAAGTACGTCAGGGGGCCCACGAGGGTGGAGGGAGCGCCCCCTACCTCGTGGCCTCCTCAAAGCTTCCCTTACGTGCACTTCAAGTCTTCTGGGCTTCTTTCCTTCCAAGAATGGGTTCCGTGTAGTTTCAGGTCAATTGGACTCCGTTTGGTTTTCCTTTTCCTCGAAACCCTAAAACAAGGTAAAAACAGAAACTGGCACTAGGCTCTGGGTTAATAGGTTAGTCCCAACAATGATAAAAAAGTGTATAATAAAGCCCATAAACATCGAAAACAGTAGATGATATAGCATGGAGCAATCAAAAATTATAGATACGTTGGAGACGTATCATTATGAGGTTTGACCGATAAAGATCTTCGTAGAATATGTGGGAGCCAATATGAACATCCAGGTTCCGCTATTGGTTATTGATAATAAAGCCCAATAATGTCCAAAACAGTAGATAATATAGCATGGAGCAATCAAAAATTATAGATACGTTGGAGACGTATCATCATCCCCAAGCTTAATTCCTGCTCGTCGTCGAGTAGGTAAATGATAAAAACAGAATTTTTGATGCGGAGTGCTACATGGCATAATTTCAATGTAATTCTTCTTAATTGTGGCATGAATATTCAGATCCGAAAGATTCAATATAAAAGTTTAATATTGACATAGAAATAATAATACTTCAAGCATACTAACACTACCAAAAAAAATACACTTCCGTGATGATACGTGTTTGTCACAGTAGGTCGCTTTTTTTGTCATGCATGTACATCCATGACAAATTTATGACAGAATCAAGATAGTCATACCTGTGCTGTCATAGAAGTGTTCCATGACATTACCAAAATTATCATCACGGAAGTGTCCACTTCCATGACGATAAATCGTGCGTCACAGAAGTGCTTTTGTCAAGGGTGACCGACACGTGGCATCCACCGTAACGGAACACCGTTAAGCTATCGGGTCGGGTTTTGGATCCGATAACCCGTTAACAGCCCCGACCAATGGGAAATTTCCACATGTAAAATTCTTATTGGCCGGACGAAACATGTGTCAGCTAGTCAGTGGGTCAGATAGGCGCCTATGATACGTCGACACATGGCACGGCCCAACAGAGGCCCATTCCTGTGAAAAGGCCGGCCCGTTTGACTTGGTCAAAAGGTGGCAGGCCGGCCCATGGAAAGCCCGTTAACGGCCTGTTCGCATATAGCCCATTTACAGCCTGCTAACCCAAGGCCCGTTTCGCCCTATCCGAATTAGGCCCAGTAGCGTCATCTAGGCCATCCAATATGATTCCAGCCCGTTTTCACTTCTGGCCCATGTATGGCCCATGACGTCTTTCGGCCCATATGAGGCCCTATGTAACTCTTGGCCTATTAACGACCCGTGGTGAAACTGGCCCGTAATGAAAAGTGTATCACTTTACACCCATTAACGACCCATGGTGAAACTGGCCCGTAATGGACAGTGTATCACTTTATACCCATTAACGGCTCGTTATTCCGTTGGGCCATTTCCACCCCATGTTATCTTTTGGCCTTCTCAGAGCCCATTTATTCTTGGGCTCATTTCCAGCATTCGTTTACTTACGGCCCATTACTGTCATTTTCTGCTTGTGGGCCAAATTCAGCCCGTGGTTATAGTCGACCCGTTTGTGGTCCATTAATACGTTGGGCCATTTTCATAGCGTCATCAAATACGGCCTATTAACGATGGCCCATTACGGTCGGCCCATGAACGGACGATTCCAACTCTAGCCCGTTTACGACCATAATGCGGCCTGTTATTAGCCCATGGTTGGCCAATCGATCATACAACCCGTATAAGGCCCATTGATGATATGACCCGTAGAAGGCCCGTTGTTTCTACGGCCCGTAGAAGGCCTACTGTTTCTACGGCCCGTAGAAGGCCCACTATTTCTATGGCCCGTAGGAGGCCCAGTGTCACTACAGTAAATATTACCCCATGGTTATTGTGGCCTAGTTTTAAAAAATAGGTTATTGCAGCCACTAGTTAACCCTGGAAAAAGAACTGCAATGACTACAAGCAAACAAATAAACAAGACAACAAGGAAATAAATAAGCAAGCAACTAACGCTAGGCTATCACGGCTATGACACATATTACATCCACTGGGCATCAAAGTTCGCCACCAGTGCAAATATAGGGAACAAAGCAGCATATCATATACACTGGCCATCAAAATTGGCCACCAGTTCAAATAAACGCGGCAGCAAAACAAGAGCATAACTGAAACAACTTCATAAGAGCTCAAGAAACGTTATCCTGGGTATCCACCATGTTGGCAATAAGCTTAGCAAGCTGATTAGCTTTGTCCTGTTTGGCGCTAAAATCCTCCAACGCTTGCTGTTGCACCAGAAAGTATGCATCTGAATGCTCCAGGGACTTCCGCAGTCCTTCCGCTTCTTGTCGCAGCACAGCTGATCGATGTCTTTTAGCTTGTAGTTGAGACTCAATAAACCGAACTGATTCAGACAGTGAGTTTGAATAGCTTGTGCAAGCAGTAGTGGCCAGTAACTCCAACACTAAACCAAGACAGGATGTGTCACTATCCTGAACCTTATCCGCATTACTTCCTTTACCGTTGCTTAATAAGGCACTCTTGCCCAATATTCTGTCAACATTCTAAAAGAAGAAACAAGCAGACACATAACAAGTTTAGCATGTACTAGTATATGAAACTCATTTCAGTGAACCACTTCATTAGTAAGGTGGACAGGATTAAACTACCAAGTCTTCTATTGTCAAGTACTAGTACAGAATAAAATCATCAAACAAACATATATCTATGTCCTATGGTAGCAATGGAATCTTAATTTAGAACAATTGTTCTTCAGGTTTAGGCACTTGTTCTACATGAACATAGTACAGTAAGACGCAAGAATATAATACTTAAAAATAGAAAATGAGCTCATAGACCTTACCACATTCTTGGTTCGGGACCAGTACAGAACAAGGCGTTCGCAGTCATCGTCCAGTAAATGTGTCTCAGGAGAACGTAAGGGAATTTGATGAGTTTCTTTGCCGGTGAAGTACGTTTTCTTCAGGTAATTCCGATACTGCCACCAAGCATTCTTGAAGATAGCAGAGGTATTAGCACAGGTTACCTCATCCCGAGTTTCCAAATCGGTCCTTCTCTATAGAGAAAAATGGGAAAATTTGTTGTATTATAACCATCATGGAGGTAGGATGTATGGGACGAAGCAAAGTAATTTCCATGAATAACATTACTTACACATAACTACTGGACAAACAACTGCAACTGGCATTTTCCTTCATCTTCAGTATAATATTTCCAAGATGGGAAGATACGCACATACGATTTAACAACATCAAATGCGATAGATGCTAAACTACGACTAGCTGGTTGTGCTTCCTCCACAGGAATAAGCGTACTAACTGGTGGAGTTGGGGTTCGCCGTGATAGTACTGGCCCTTTGGGCACTGGAGCTGCCTTACGAACTGCTCTTGTTTGGGAGCTCTGTGGTGGAGCTGGTGTTGTGTCAACAGGAACTGGGTTACTATCGGCTGGGGTTGGGGTTAGATTGGGTGAAACTGGTTCTCTGTCCATCGTAGTAGGGGTACAATCTACGAGAGTTTGGGTTATGTATGGTAGGGCTGGTTCTTGTGCATGTACAACCGGAGTGCTATCTCCACCAAGAGGTAGCACTGTTTTATTTGAAGACCATGTTTTTAGTCCGCTAGATACTGGCATCACCCGCTCCAATTCAAATGGCTGATAAACAGGAAACATAGTTGAATGTACAGACATTGTATGAGAGACAGATGCAATAGATAGTGTGGAAGAAAGAGGGCATGAAATAGTTGACATGTATATAGTTTAACTAAAACGGATAGCATGACATAATTTCACATATATGATGTCTATCTAAACTGGATAGCATAGCATAACATAATTCAAAGATATGATGAATTACTAAACAGGATCGCATGACATAATTCACCTACATGTTATCTAAGTAATCAGGATCGCATTATTTAATTCACATATGTCATTTATATGCTAAACAGAGGGCATTCGATATGATGTCTGAATTAAGAACATGGTGTTGAATATTGTGTATATGATGTCTAAACTATGCAATGCAAGACACCATATGCATGATATGAGTAGTATAACCGTGCCAAGTTAGAGCATACACCTCAGTGGGGGAATAGGATTGATCATCTGTCTCTGAATCCATCTCTGAGGAGCTATCGGGACCCAACAAGAGATCTGCTTCGACAGGTAGCACTGTCTGCTCTGAAGGCCTTGTTTTCACTCCAGATTTTTCCATCTCCCACCCAAATGGTTGATTCACAGGAAGAGTAGTTTAATGTACAAACATTGTCGACAAATGGAAATGTAATGAAGAAAAGGATGGGCAAGATATCATTCAAATATTTGATGCCTGGTTAAACAGGATGGCATTGCACATTTCACATATATTATGGCTGGCTAAAAGACATGAGACTGCATAATTCCCATATATGATACAGAAACTAAACAGGTGGCATTACAGAACATGTCTAAACTAAGCAGATGACATATATGATGTCAAAAGTAGGCACTGCAAGGCAACATATGCATGATATGACTAACATCATCATGCCAAGGTAGAGCAAACACCTTGGGGGTAAATAGGAGTGGTCAGCGGCATCCGAATCCGCCTCAGAACAGATATCTTCCTCTGGATTACAATCTGGAGAGGGTGGGGAGGGTTTGCCATTGAACCCACCATGGAGCGATGTCTGCATGACATTGTATTGCCGCGCAAAACTCTTCTCTTTTTCTCTACATGTTCAGCATGACTGTGTACAATATATAACATGCATACGAAAAAAATATGGTGAGATTATGTAAGGAGAGCATGCAGAAATTTAGAGTGATGGTAACAACCATTGGATCGATGTTTTTCCGTTGAACCAAAATAGCCCTAATGGATCGACGTGAATGTATAGTAATAAGTGATGCAACAAGTGTACAACCTCTTTGCCGTAGCCGTGTCGACCTCAGCATCATTGGGTTGGTCGCTGAAGCAATTGAGGCAGAGGTGGCTGTCGGAGGTGTGGAGGAAGATCTGAGGAATCTGTAGACGGCGTCCACGGCACTGCTCTGTTGTGACGGATCGTTCTGTCGTTGGAGCAGCTCCGGTGAGCCGTAAGACGTCAAGGCTGAAGCAGCACAAGACAGACATCGTCAATCTCAAGTGGGATTCTAATAGCATCTCTAATAGATGATGTAAAATGGATGTAAAATTAACATCACCAAAAACCACCTGACTACAACAGATGAGGTAAAAACTGTTGACTCTGAACTTAACTGTCGAAACTAAAATTTACCGTGGAATCTGAATGCTACTGTCAAAACTGAATGCAATGGTAGCAGAGAGGCACTTGACATGTAGTTTAGGGAGGGCCTGCAGTTAATCTTCAACCTGCACCCCCCTGAGCCGCCAGCCACCACCGGCCGAACCGCCGGCCCCAGCGCCGCCTCGCCGCCCCGAAACAACTCGCCACCGTCGCCCCGGCCAGCCCTCTAGGCCCACCGCCCCCACCCTGAACCCTAAGATAGATAGTGGGGTACCTCTCCGGCGAGCCCCCGTCCCCGCTGTGGGTGGTTCTTCCTTAACTCCGGCGAGCCCCCCAACCCCTGAAAATCGACTGACCCAAAAGTCGATTCAGTCGACTGAAGTGTGGCTTAATCGGAGCAGAGCAGCAGCACGAGCGAGGGGGAGAGCAGCAGCAGCAGCAGCTGGGCGAGCGAGCGATCGAGCGAGAGCCAGAGCAGCAGCAGATCCGGTAGGTATCTATGCCACAGAGACAAACTGCACATATCCCATCTCACGTTCCAGTAGGCCAACCACTCTATATCTTTGACGTGGGCACACCCAAATTCGATGGCACTCTTTATCGATCGCGCGCGCGCACACACACACACATCATCATCCCTCTCTTCGATTCTATGGGACACCTCAAGCAGATGATACCTCCACTCTCTTCTCGTGGATCGCCCCCTCTATATATATGTTATATCCAGGACTCTATTTCACACACATTGCATATGTTAAATTTTTTGATTGACCCCCCCCCCCAAAAAAACTCTCAAGAACCCACACACTATATCTCTCTAGGTTTGTATCTCTCTCACACAACCCCACATAGGTGGTGTACGTATACGAGAAGAGAATAGGTGCACCATGCACGTACTCACGCTTCATGCCCAGCCACACCCGCGCGGGTACACGGTGGAGCTCATTTCTCCGCAGAAGCTGAATTTGTTTTTGAAACATCAAGTGGCCAGAGACTCGAAAACTTATTTGCCCATTAGTGACTTGTCAGGGTGGTGGATTTTAGTTTGTACGATAATGCTGCATCCACCTAAAGTAACAGAAGTTCTTACGTAAACTTCCTAGTAATTCCCTCTTCGTAGGTGCAGCATTACTCCTAACATTTGTAATATCAGTTTGAAACTTGTAATATTGCCGTGTCCTATTCCTGCGTTTTCAAGATCCTGCGAATCAAACAGGTCCTGAGTTGGTGATGATGTTGTGCCTCCCATCTTTCACCAATAGCCGTCGGATCTAGATCTAACGCATACAAACCAAGCTTCTCCATTTTTGCAAAAAGATGCCCGCACTTGTTCCCTATTTACAAACAACTCCTTGTCTCTCACAATCTAGGAGTAGAAGGCCGTGGAAAAATCTGGCGCGATGGCCGCTGCCAGAGCCGTCCACCCCCAATCTTGGTGTTCCGTGCAATGCATGGGCATCTACGCACGGGAAATTATGTCGAATAGGGCTAGTTGTAAGAAGGCTAGCTCTACAGCCATGATGATAGTGACTGCAGACGGTGAGGCTGACTATGGTATGCCAAACACGGCGCCTATACTCAGGTGTCATCTCCGGCGCAGGGTCTTGTCACTTCACTGTGAGGAGCAGCACGTAATAATTTGACCAACGGGTAGTACAGTGCTAGTACTCCTACTACTACATTGGTAGTACTACTACTAGTACTAGTAGCACCACCGTATGGATTTAGGAGTACTACCACGTCCACCGGCACCAAGGAACGTCTCCAGGTAGTATTGCTTGAGGCCGCCAGGGCGAGGGGCCGCTTGAACGACAGCTTCATCTCCTTGTTCGACGAGGTCCTCGTCGGTTTCCTCGACAAGTTCACCGTCGTGAAGAAGCTTGCGGACGACTTTGACGTAAGCCTCTAGCCACGCGCCTAGGCTCTGCGACGCCCGCCACCCTCAACGGCCACTATGGTAACAACCTCTTTGACACACTGGTGGCCCTGCGACTGCCCGCCGTCGCGCCGGAGAATGTCCACCTCGAGGTCGCGCTTGCCGCGCAGCGCCTGGCGCAACAAGACACCATCGACATAATCACCCACGTCTATGCGCAAATCATCCACAAGGACTACTACATGCAAGAGGAGGACAATAGGACGCTGGCCTTCTTGGAGCGCAGGGCAACCTTGGACGGCACTGTTCAGAAGCACGTTTAGCTCGCCGCCAACGCCGCTGCTCCTCACACGTCGGTTGGTGACCCAGCGCACTAGGGCGTGAGCATGTCGTTGAACATTGATGGATCCGTATGTATTTTTATCTTTCTGTCAAATCCATGTAGTAGTATATGATACTACAGTAATTATCTTGTCGGATGGCTGAGAAAACAGGAGGGAGAAGAGATGGCTATAGCACGGACTCCAAGAAAATTGGTGTCGGATGGGACTCGTGTGGGTGGCGTGTGCCATACTGCTAGACGTGAATGCTACTAAGTTATGGCCCATGCCACCCCACTATATCGAGGTATGTAGAACCAATTTCCCGCAGTCCGTGCTCAGCCCTCCTCTATCTCTCTTCTCAGCCAGCCAGCGGACACGCGGAGCCCATCATCTGTTTGCTCACATGCGGCTCCACATGTCAGTGAAAACGCAAGAGGACCCACTGAACCTGCACATCTTTCACCTCGACGTGCTGTTGATGAAAAACAAATCCAATAAAGATCTTCGGTGGCCGCTTTTGGAGTTACTCAAGAGTAGTAAGATTCTATTTACAATTTAACCCAAGATGCACATCTCGTGGCTTCAACTACCACTCTATTTTCTTTCATGACACGACCTGGATGCTGGATGCCCCACGTGTCGGCAAAAGGAGGAAGAACCCGACCAAATCTTCGGTTCTGCTATCGGATGAGATTATTGCACTTGTTGATACTCCTACTAGAATAGAGGCTAGACATGAGACTAGATGCGAGGAAGCAACGTCTACTTCTTTACACTCGAAGAAGAAAGAAGCACGCAAGATCGAGCCTCCGCAGATCAACAATAAATGCATCGAGAAGCCACTAATCCAACTTACAGGAGTACTAAAATGTATTCTTGTGGTTCTTGTTTTCTTTGGTCTTCCTTTTCTAGTCAAAATTATCGTTGGAGTTCATGCAAAATGGAGGTGCATTTGGGGTCTTGCGTTGGAGTTGGCCTTACAAGTGGGACCGCAGTTAAGGAAACCGACTATCGGCAAACCCCCACCTCGCGTGCCACGCGATGGCTGAAGTTAGAGAAACGACGAGGTTGAAGAGATTGCTCTAGCACGGACTCCAAGAAATAATATGGTGTCAGATGGATGTTGTGGTGGTGGCGTGTGCCATACTCCTGGACGTGAATGCTTGTTCTGGCCCATGCCACCCTACTACTCCTACTACTTACTCCTACTAGTATATAGTATACTAGTATCGAGGATTGGAGGTGCTGGTTACGTACAACGAACACATTAACATATGGCTACAGTAAAAACACCCACCCGACGCGCGAAGCATGTGAAGCTAGTACAAATTTAGAGAAGCGACTCGAAAGCCATTCATAAATTTAGTAAGTTTATCACAGGCATATCATTTTATTACATACAACAGGTCATCAACCCACATCGACAACGAGGATACATTATAAATACTAAAGTTTTCACCACACAACAAATAACAAGCCATGAAATGAACTTCAACTCAACCATTCCGCGACGTTGGAAACGCTTGCTTTGAACCACAACTGATTCTCTGGGATGGGCCATCTGTTGTCGATCTGGAGACCAACACAGGACCGATCATCCAGGCTGAAGTGGCCTACTATATCAGTACGAGGGTAGGGAACCACCCAAATGTCCGAGGTATAGACACAGTTGCTTCTCATAAATGTGTCAACAACAGTTGGATCGCCTTTCACCATCATCAGATAGTTTTGTCCAAGGAAGAGCGAGTTTTCTCCAAGACTATCAATTCTATGCCAGGGAGAAGGAGTTGGCGCTAGCACACTAGTATCCATCCCGAATACCATGCAACGGGTGTTGGAATAGGTCCGGAGAGTGCGACCATGGGAGACACCTGCTTCCTTACCAGTAACATCATCAGTGGGTTGTATACACACAAGAAGATGTGATCCATCGGAATTAGTTGCCAAGCACCACAGAGTATATCGGCGCTGCTCGTCCTCATGCTCGTGATCATCACCATCGTCATCTCCCCCTTGGTTATAAAATTTTTCAAGTATAGGTGGTGGGATGTTCACAGGACCATGGAAACACAAGAAGAAGGTTAATTAGTAAAGGGAAACTTGCTAACCCGCATGCATGTGGATGAAACAATTATAATTACAGTGGAAGACAAACGTACCGAAACTACTAGGATGCCATGCAAAAACAGTGCCATGAGTGGTGGCAGCAAACACAAGGCCCTCGTATTGAATTGCATCACAGTACTCATCCGTGTACAGAAACTGATTTTTGAGCAATATCCATCGAGTCAAACCACGAAGGACGGCAACAAGCTTGTCGAAGATAGCAACAACTTGATAGTTGTTGTAATTCCAAGAGCGGTTGGGAACTCGACAAATTGCTATCTTCCGTAGAAGACAGTCACCATGATCGTATTTGAACGTGCTTACATTACTGGTGTGCTCAACCGTTGGGCAGTGTGCTGAGATTTTTGGAAGTGGAACCCGGTGACGAGTGTACACATTCACAAGTTCCCACTCGCAGTTGGACCCCAATGTAAACAACCCAATCTCCATGTGCGCCCGCCCAAGCCTTGCCCTCGAGCGATGGCATCTTAACATCATACGTATCATTATCAAGCGTCATCAACTGGCACAGGGCGAGGCCTCCGTCGTGCCGGCGCCAGTCATCAGGGTCACGGCGAAGAAGATAGGGGAGATCAAACCGCTCCTTGACTCTTGGGTTCTTTCTAATGATGCTATTAGTTGAGTCGAGAATGGGCTTGAACAAACCTGCCATGCTAGCCGAGGTGATGATGTCGCACTGATCAATGAGTTCCTCCACCACATCATCTTTCAGATCGGGGCAAGAATAACGGGGTCGTTTCCGGCCTGTTCCCTCCATGGAGAAGACGATCGAACAATGGCATAAGAAAGGGTGAAGGGCTGAACGAAAATGGAGGAGGGAGAGGAAGAGTGTGCGACAGCAGTTCCAAATCGAGAGGGAAAGGCGAAGAGTCGGTGGACGGTTGCGAGTTTGCCACGGTTCACGAAGAGGCGCCCCGGCCTACATGTCCGTTCGGAAATACTCCTACTACTCACCATCATCTCACTGATATGTTGGAATGGGACCACATGTCAACGAAACATGGTGTGTAATTTCTCATGCAAAATTCGATCTGGCCGCATTGTCCCGAGGTGCCGCATTAGTTATCAGCCTTTATTTTTTTAATGGTGTGTCGATCAGTTTTGAAGCACGACTAACTGGTACTGTACGTGGAGAGGATGACAGCAGGGACCCGCCAAGGTCATGGCAGTACGCAAGCAAGTGCCTCCTTATTTCAAGCCAATAAAAAATGGCTCCTCCTAGTGGATTTATGACATCTGGGTCCCATGCCATTGTCAACGTAGTCAATAAATGAGAGAATTGCACAACGAGCGGCTGACACCAGGGACCCAGCAGCCCGCCCAATTATTTTTGTTTTGGGTTAATTTGATAAATGCCACTCCAAATCTGGTGTATCCGAGAAATGCCACTGCAATTTCCAAACTTTGAAAAATGCCATTTCATGCCATTTCTAGTGGCATTTTTCGAAGTCTGGAGTGGCGTTTTTCAAAGTTTGCAAACTGCAGTGGCGTTTTTCCAAGTTTTCAAAAATTGCAGTGGCATTTTTCAAAGTTTGGAAATTATAGTGGCATTTTTATGAATCGCCATAATTGGAGTGGCATTTATCTAATTTGTTTTTGAGACGGAAGCAGGGTGTCAACTGGGCTATGCGGGACACTTCGGTCTGTCTAGACAGCCTTTTCTTTTATGTTTACCACAGACCAGCCTAGTAGTTTTTTTCTTTCTGAAAATGGCTAGCCCAGTTCTTTTGTGATTTGTCAAGTAAGTCACTTTATCAGGCCTGCTGGGCTGCAAATCTTTCAAGACGATGAGAGCTTCATTCGGCTGGCCGAGAAAATGGCCTATCAGTAATGAGAAATGGGCTGTACATTTTTAAAACACATCAAACCGGCAATTATTTTCAAATATCTTTTTTTTTCATTTCGAGATTTTAAATTGCATTGATTTTTATGCCTGGACAATTTATTGGATTTTATATTGATATACATTTATTTTTAAAATCAGTCTGAATGTGACTCAAAATTTTGGGATTAAAAGCAGTTCCGACCGCACCGACATATGCAAAATTTCGTATAATTTGTTAACCTTTGCCACAATATGGGCTGTAATGCTAACATAAAGAATATGGGCTCCAAAAAAACCCATAAGAATTAGCAAATGGGCTGTAAATTATTTGAAATAATGGCAGATGGGCTGTATGCTGTTTTCCACAGATTTGAGGCTTTCCACAGATGGCCTGTATACTGTTGGATGTCCATCCAACGGCCGTCGTGCTTTTTCAATCTCTGCTCTTCCTGCTCCAGCCGCTCAAACAAGCGCCGGCTGGACTCCCTGCTCCCTCCTCCTCGCAGCCGGCTGTGCTGCTGCGCAGGCCTCACCGCCCGACCGTACTCCCATCGCTGGCCTAGCCATCCCTCTACTCACCCACACCTGCTGTTATTCTCCGGCGACGGCAGACGAACCAGTAAACCCTCGTACAGTCGTACTCCCCTCCGCGTGGGAAACAACTGCCGAGTCTTCCCTGCCTCCGTGTCGTCCCCTTCCTAGGCCTCGCCGTCGTCCACCGCCCTGGTGCTCTCGGTGCGGCGTGGTCAACGTGGTCAAGGAACGACTTCCATCGGACATGGACTGTACGTGGAGAGGCTAATAGCTGGGTCCACGAGCACAGCAAGGAAGTGCCTCCTTATTATGCGGAAAATAATGATTCCTCCACCTGACAGCTGGGACCCACCGGACGGGCCACTGTATTTCGTGAAAACAAACGTTTCCCCCTGACTGCTGGGACCCACCAGCTACATCTTCGCACAAAAGGAAGTGCGTCCGGGCAAAAAAAATGATTCACCCCTGACTGCTGGGACCCACCAGCTACATCTTCGCAGGCAAGGAAGTGTCTGATAGTCGGGACCCACCTGGTCGAAGCGTACGTAGCGTTGTCATTCTGGTCGCGAACGTGTACGTACATACTGGTCGATGTAGAGGCATGCACGTGTCGTAGTAGAGGCGCGCACGTAGCATGTACACGTACGTACAACGTCCAGGGTGCAAGAAAGAAAATACGGCCATGTATGTGTACATACGGGAGGGGTCTCTAACGCCTACTCACGCATACGTACGGTGAGGGCTCGTGTACATGGCTGGGTCGGAACGGAGAAACAGCACCGTCGTCGTGTTCATGGGGAGGCAATGGAATGCGTCGTGTTCATGGGGAGGCAACGGAATGTGTCGTGTTCATCGGGAGGCAACGGAATGCGTCGTGTTCATCGGGAGGCAACGGAACGCGTGGGAGCCAACCGGCTGGGTCAGAACGGAATGCGTGGTCGTGTTCATCGGGAGGGCTTGGACGGAACAGGCGATGGAAACAAGGCCTGGCGTACCGCACAACGGAGGAAACGGACCTCCTACGTTCGGAACAGGGTCCTGTTGATCGGGAGGGGTCTGGCGTACCGCAAAACGGAGGAAACGGACCTCCTACGGTCAAAACGGGGGTCCTGTTGATCGGGAGGGGTGTGGCGTACCGCAAAACGGAGGAAACGGACTTGTGTTGGAGCGCTACGGTCGAAACGGGGGTCCTGTTCATCGGGAGGGGTGTGGCGTACCGCAAAACGGGACTCCATGGGATACTGTTCATCTCCACCGTCGACCCCCTCCAGCCTCCATGAGCTACTGTTCATCCACCGTCGACCTCCTCCAGCCTCCACCTTCGACTGTTCATCCACGGGCTCCTGTTCATCCAGCCTCCACCGCGTGCTACTCCACCGGCTACTGTTCAACCAGCCCTCTCCACGGGCTCCTGTTCAACCACCCCTCCACAGGTTACTATTCATCCTGCCCTCCACCGTCTACTGTTCATCCTGCCACGGGGTGGTCCTGTTCATCCAGCCCTCCACGGGGTCCTCTTCATCCAGCCCCAACCGGCTCGATCGATCAGGGTCCTGTTCATCCAGAGGCAACACCACGGGGTCCTGTTCATCCACCCCCACCGGGAACTGTTCATCCAACCCCCCCCCCCAATGCTCACTGTTCATCCAGAAGCAACATCGATCGGCTTCAGTTAGCAGCAGTAGCGAAGGAATCGCTCGATCGGGTTTAGTTAACAGCCATCGATCGATCGCTCGGGTTTAGTAACGCGTAGCCTGCAGTGCAATCGCTCGGGTTCAGTTAGAGCCCAATGCCTCGCTTGGGTTCAGTTAGAGCCAACGCCTCGCACACACGCGCGTACGTGTACGAGAGAAACGCACATCGCTCAGCCCCCGACCTCCCACCGTAACCAGGAACTCCCCGAAATTTTCCTCCCCCTCACTTCTACCACGGTTTTTTCCGTCATGGACGGCCCAAAGAATGTCATGCAGCTGCGTCTCCGGCCCGCCCAGGACAAAAATCCCATTTTCTGTCATGATTTTTGTCATAGAAGTAGGTGCCCACCACATCTATGATGATACCGGGTTTTGTCACAATTATCGTCATAGAAGTGTCATATGTATGATAGAAAAAAATTTCGTTCAGCCTAAAATGTCACGGATGTGTCTTTTTTTTGTAGTGTAACTAAGCAATCATGTCTTCTCAAAATAACATGGCCAAAGAAAGCTATCCCTACAAAATCATATAGTCTGGCCATGCTCTATCTTCACCACACAAAATATTTAAATCATGCACAACCCCGATGACAAGCCAAGCAATTGTTTCATACTTTTGATGTTCTCAAACTTTTTCAATCTTCACGCAATACATGAGTGTGATCCATGGATATAGCACTATAGGTGGAATAGAGTGGTGGTTGTGGAGAAGACAAAAAGGGAGAAGATAGTCTCACATCAACTAGGCGTATCAACGGGCTATGGAGATGCCCATCAATAGATATCAATGTGAGTGAGTAGGGATTGCCATGCAACGGATGCACTAGAGGTATAAGTATATGAAAGCTCAACAAAAGAAACTAGTGGGTGTGCATCCAACTCGCTTGCTCACGAAGACCTAGGGCATTTTGAAGAAGCCCATCATTGGAATATACAAGCCAAGTTCTATAATGAAAGATTCCCACTAGTATATGAAAGTGACGACATAGGAGACTCTCTATCATGAAGATCATGGTGCTACTTCGAAGCACAAGTGTGGTAAAAGGATAGTAGCATTGTCCCTTCTCTCTTTTTCTCTCATTTTTTATTTTTTTTTATTTGGGCCTTTCTCTCTTTTTTATGGCCTCTTTTCTCTTCTTTTTTATTTGGGCTTCTTTGGCCTCTTTTATTTTTTTTCGTCCGGAGTCTCATCCCGACTTGTGGGGGAATCATAGTCTCCATCATCCTTTCCTCACTGGGACAATGCTCTAATAATGACGATCATCACACTTTTATTTACTTACAACTCAAGAATTACAACTCGATACATAGGACAAGATATGACTCTATATGAATGCCTCCGGCGGTGTACCGGGATGTGCAATGATGCATGAGTGACTTTTATGAAAGAATTATGAATGGTGGCTTTGCCACAAGTACGATGTCAACTACATGATCATGCAAAGCGAGATGACAATGATGAAGCGTGTCATAATAACGGAACGGCGGAAAGTTGCATGGCAATATATCTCGGAATGGCTATGGAAATGCCATAATAGGTAGGTATGGTGGCTGTTTTGAGGAAGGTAAATGATGGGTTTATGGTACCGGCGAAAGTTGCGCGGTACTAGAGAGGCTAGCAATGGTGGAAGGGTGAGAGTGCGTATAATCCATGGACTCAACATTAGTCATAAAGAACTCATATACTTATTGCAAAAATCTACAAGTTATCAAAGCAAAGTATTACGCGCATGCTCCTAGGGGGATAGATTGGTAGGAAAAGACCATCGCTCGTCCCCGACCGCCACTCATAAGGAAGACAATCAATAAATAAATCATGCTCCGACTTCATCACATAACGGTTCACCATACGTGCATGCTACGGGAATCACAAACTTCAACACAAGTATTTCTCAAATTCATAACCACTCAACTAGCATGACTCTAATATCACCATCTCCATATCTCAAAACAATTATCAAGTATCAAACTTGTCATAGTATTCAACACGCTCATAAGAGAATTTTATTATTCTTTAATACCTAGCATATTAGGATTTTAAGCAAATTACTATGCTATTTAAGACTCTCAAAATAATCTAAGTGAAGCATGAGAGTTCATCTATTTCTTCAAAATAAAACTACCACCATGCTCTAAAAGATATAAGTGAAGCACTAGCGCAAATGACAAACTACTCCGAAAGATTTAAGTGAAGATCATTGAGTAGTCGAATAATTATGCAACTATGTGAAGACTCTCTAACATTTAATAATTTCAGATCTTGGTATTTTATTCAAACATCAACCAAAACTAAATAAAATGACATCTAAGAATAGAAAACATCATGTGAGGAAGCAAAAATTTAGGATCAACCGATAGTTGTTGAAGAAGAAAGGTGGGATGCCAACCGGGGCATCCCCAAGCTTGGACGCTTGAGACTTCTTGAAATATTATCTTGGGATGCCTTGGGAATCCCCAAGCTTGAGCTTTTTTGTCTCCTTAATTCCTCTCATATCACGATCTCCCTAAATCTCAAAAGCTTCATCCACACAAAACTCAACAAGGACTCGTGAGATAAGTTAGTATAAACCATTGCCAAAACCTTATCATACTCTACTGTAGAAAATCCCTAAAATTATTATTCAACGTTTCATACTAAATGCCTCTTCATATTTAATAGTCCTATCCTCAAATATAATCATTAAAGAAGCAAACATATGCAAACAATGCAAACATAACAGCAATCTGCCTAAACAGGACAGTCTGTAAAGAATGCAGCAACATCCATACTTCCCTAGATCCAAAAATTATGAAAGAAAAATCCCACTGCAGTAAATTTATCAGAGCTTAATATGCAAAAGGTTTCAACATTTTATCACATTCTGACTTTTCTAGGGAATTATTGCAACATCGGTAAACTTTCTGTTTTCAAACAGGAACATGTGGACTTCTAAAATAGGCATAGTAAAGACTATCAATGCCACTTTTATTGAAATAAAAGATTCAAAACATTGTTCTAAATAACAGAAAGCAAACCCTAATAAAATAAATTGACGCTCCAAGCAAAACACATATCATATGGTGAATAAAAATATAGCTCCAAGTAAAGTTACCGATGAACGAAGACGAAAGAGGGGATGCCTTCGGGGGCATCCCCAAGCTTAGGCTCTTGGCTATCCTTGAATATTACCTTGGGGTGACTTGGGCATCCCCAAGCTTAGGCTCTTGCCACTCCTTATTCCATAGTCCATCGAATCCTTACCCAAAACTTGAAAACTTCACAACACAAAACTTAACAGAAAACTCATAAGCTCCATTAGTATAAGAAAATAAATCACCACTTCAAGGTACTGTAATGAACTCATTATTTATTTATATTGGTGTTAAACCTACTGTATTCCAACTTCTCTATGGTTTATAAACTATTTTACTAGCCATAGATTCATCAAAATAAGCAAACAACACACGAAAAACAGAATCTGTCAAAAATAGAACAGTCTGTAGTAATCTGAATCAAACGTATACTTATGGAACTCATAAAATTCTCAAATAAATTTCTGGACCTGAGTAATTTATCTATTAATCATCTTCAAAAATAATTAACTAAATATCACTTTCCAAATAAACATGGCAGCA
Source organism: Triticum urartu (assembly GCF_003073215.2). NCBI lineage: Eukaryota > Viridiplantae > Streptophyta > Magnoliopsida > Poales > Poaceae > Triticum > Triticum urartu. The sequence goes on along the minus strand of NC_053025.1, from coordinate 138,927,128 downwards.
ATTCTCGTGAGCACTAAAGTTTCTGTTTTTTACAGCATGATCAACAAGACTTTCCTCGAGTCTTCCCAAAGGTTCTACTTGGCACAAACACTAATAAAAAAAATAAAACCACATCTAAACAGAGGCTAGATGAATTATTTATTACTATACAGTAGCAAAAATCAAGGAACAAAAATAAAATTGGGTTGCCTCCCAACAAGCGCTATCGTTTAACGCCCCTAGCTAGGCATGATGATTTCAACGATGCTCACATAAAAGATAAGAATTGAAACATAAAGAGAGCATCATGAAGGATATGACTAGCACATTTAAGTCTAACCCACTTCCTATGCATAGGGATTTTGTGAGCAAACAACTTGTGGGAACAAGAATCAACTTGCATAGGAAGGTAAAACAAGCATAACTTCAAAACTTTAAGCACATAGAGAGGAAACTTGATATTATTGCAATTCCTACAAGCATATATTCCTCCTTAATAATAATTTTCAGTAGCATAATGAATGAATTCAACAATATAACCATCACCTAAAGCATTATTTTCATGATCTACAATCATAGAAATTTTATTACTCTCCACATAAGCAAAATTCTTCTTATTAGGGATAGTGGGAGTATCATAAGAGACTTGAATACTATAAATTGTTTCCACATTAAAAGAGTAATGTTCAGAGAAGGGGTAATCATAATCATGACAAGTTTTATAAATATAATCACTACTTTTTATAGCATAAGTATCATCACAATAATCATCATAAGTAGGAGGCATGCTATCATCATTATTAATTTGCATATCAAAACTTGGGAGACTAAAAATATCGTCATTAAACATAGCTTCCCCAAGCTTGGGACAAACATTAATTGCAGCAAATATATTCTCAAAAACATCTTCTTAATCAAACATAGCATCCTCAAGCTTGGGCCTTTTCATATCATAAGCATAATCACTTTCATCATCAATAGTATGGATAGCACCAATAGTATAGCAATTATCATATTCTTCCAAGCAAGTGCCAAAAAGATTTTCAATATCATAAGAAGTATCATTATCTTCCACAATTATATTTTCATGAGGCACAATAGTAATAGGAGCAGCACTATTTGGGAGAGATCTTTTTACCTCTCTTCCTTTTTCTTTTCTTCTTCTTCTCCACATCATGTGTGGGTTCAATCTTCTTTTTGGAGCTCCTTATTAATGAGATTGGTTGAATAGGAGGCTCCTCCTCATTACCTGATTCATCATAAGAAATAATAGGAGGATATTGGGAAGTCTCTTCCCTTTCATTAGTATTCTCTTCATCCTCTATTTGTTTTCTTTTCTTTATGTAATTGGCAATATAAGGAATTTCAATGCAATTCACCGCACAATACATATAAATTTCCTCTAGATCAAAGCCAAGAAGTTTATAACGGGCAAATTCTGGAAGATCCCCAGTTATATGTTTCATTTCTTCGCAACCCATAAGCAAGCTAAGTTCATTATAATGTGCAAGGGAAATCAACTCATCACAATTTTTGGACATGATTAGATCATGAAACAATTTGCATCGGATGGTTAAATGACCACGTTCATTACAAAGCTCACAAGTATGGCAAAGAAAATTTAAATTTTTAGCACAATCATCTAGCCTTTCTTGCAACAATTTAGTTTCTAAGTGCTTATGCCTCTTGCAAACCCAATGTACTCCACAAAAATTTACATGTTTATAGGAGACATTTTCATCATAACTAGTGCAATCATCATTAGTATCATGGATATTCAAAGAATTCGTACTAACAACATTGCAATCATGCTCATCATTCACACATTTAGTGCCAAATATTTTATAGATTTCTTCTTCTAGCACTTGAGCACAATTTTCCTTTCCATCATACTTACGAAAGATATTAAAAAGGTGAAGCGTATGAGACAAACTCAACTCCATTTTTTATAGTTTTCTTTTATAAACTAAACTAGTGATAAAACAAGAAACTAAAAGACTCGATTGCAAGATCTAAAGATATACCTTCAAGCATTAACCTCCCCGGCAACGGCGCCAGAAAAGAGCTTGATGTCTACTACACAACCTTCTTCTTATAGACGTTGTTGGGCCTCCAAGTGCAGAGGTTTGTAGGACAATAGCAAATTTCCCTCAAGTGGATGACCTAAGGTTTATCAATCCGTAAGAGGCGTAGGATGAAGATGGTCTCTCTCAAGCAACCCTGCAACCAAATAACAAAGAGTCTCTTGTGTCCCCAACACACCCAATACAATGGTAAATTGTATAGGTACACTAGTTCGGCGAAGAGATGGTGATACAAGTGGTATATGGATAGTAGATCGGTGTCCGGGGGAAACCTTGGCCGCCTTGGCTGGCCGGCAGCTGCGACGCCGCTTTTTGGTGCCGCTTTCCTCCTTGGGGGCGCTGCTGAGGGCACCATCTCTCCACTCCGACCCATGTCCGGGTGAAATCCCAAGATCCGATGCAGATCGGGCGTCGGCGGCGCCCCGTGCACCGTAACCTTCCTGCAGGCGACGCCAACGACATTGGGAATGGATGGAAGGGTCTGCAGGTGAGGGGTGGGGTGTGCTGCCTCCATTTCGGTGGAGCGGTGTTTCATTCTACATATTCTTGGTGGCGGCTCTTAGCGGCATGGAGAAGCGGAGGCTTGGCGTCAGATTTGTGGTGACGGACACGCGCAGGAGGTCGACGCTGTCTGGCGTCGTGGTGGCGTCGGCGGTAGCGAGACCGGGCAAGGCCGATGCAATAGTACGGCTCTAAAGATGGATATGTGGCAGGTGGCTGTGGCAGCCTCATACCCGGCAGGCGTCCTGGTTGAGGAGCACGCCAGACTGGTGGGTGCCCATACCCGGCAGGCGTCCTGGTTCGGACCTCAGGTCTTAGATGTTAGGTTTGGCTGCGAGGTCTGTTTGGTATTAGGCCCAGACCATCAGCGCCCCTTCATCAGTTAGATAGGAGTAGCGCAGAGGTTGCGAAGATGGTGGCTTTGGTCTTACTGTTGTACGACTTTGTAAGGTCTTGTGTTAATAATTAATAAATTGGTCGTATGCATCGTCCAGATGCAGAGGCCGGGGTATTCCTCCTTTTCTAAAAAAATATGGATAGTAGTTAATGGTTTTTGTAATCTGAAAATATAAAAACAGCAAGGTAACTAATGATAAAAGTGAGCATAAATGGTATTGCAATGCTAGTAAACAAGGCCTAGGGTTCATACTTTCGCTAGTGCAAGTTCCCTCAACAAAAATAACATAATTGGATCACATAACTATCCCTCAACATGCAACAAAGAGTCACTCCAAAGTCACTAATAGCGGAGAACGAACGAAGAGATTATGGTAGGGTACGAAACCACCTCAAAGTTATTCTTTCCAATCAATCCGTTGGGCTATTCCTATAAGTGTCACAAACAGCCGTAGAGTTCGTACTAGAATAACACCTTAAGACACAAATCAACCAAAACCCTAATGTCACCTAGATAATCCAATGTCACCTCAAGTATCCGTGGGTATGATTATACGATATGCATCACACAATCTCAGATTCATCTATTCAACCAACACATAGGACCTCAAAGAGTGTCCCAAAGTTTCTACCGGAGAATCACGACGAAAACGTGTGCCAACCCCTGTGCATAGGTTCATGGGCGGAACCCGCAAGTTGATCACCAAAACATACATCAAGTGAATCACGTGATATCCCATTGCCACCACAGATACGCACGGCAAGACATACATCAAGTGTTCTCAAATCTTTAAAGACTCAATCCGATAAGATAACTTCAAAGGGGAAACTCAATCCATTACAAGAGAGTAGAGGGGGGAGAAAACATCATAAGATCCAACTATAATAGCAAAGCTCATGATACATCAAGATCGTGTCACCTCAAGAACACGAGAGAGAGAGAGAGAGATCAAACACATAGCTACTGGTACATACCGTCAACCCTGAGGGAGAACTACTCCCTCCTCATCATGGAGAGCACCGGGATGATGAAGATGGCCACCGGAGAGGGATTGCCCCCTCCGGCAGGGTGCCGGAACGGGTCTAGATTGGTTTTCGGTGGCTACGGAGGCTTCTGGCGGCGGAACCCCCGATCTATTGTGCTCCTTGATGTTTTTTAGGGTATATGGAGATATATAGGCGGAAGAAGTACGTCAGGGGGGCTACGAGGGGCCCACGAGGGTGGAGGGCGCGCCCCCCTACCTTGTGGCCTCCTCGAAGCTTCCCTTACGTGTACTTCAAGTCTTCTGGGCTTCTTTCCTTCCAAAAATGGGTTCCGTGAAGTTTCAGGTCAATTGGACTCCGTTTGGTTTTCCTTTTCTTCGAAACCCTAAAACAAGGTAAAAACAGAAACTGGCACTGGGCTCTGGGTTAATAGGTTAGTCCCAAAAATGATATAGAAGTGTATAATAAAGCCCATAAACATCCAAAACAGTAGATAATATAGCATGGAGCAATCAAAAATTATAGATACGTTGGAGCCGTATCATTATGCGGTTTGACCGATAAAGATCTTTGTAGAATATGTGGGAGCCAATATGAACATCCAGGTTCCGCTATTGGTTATTGACCGGAGACGTGTCTTGGTCATGTCTACATAGTTGTCGAACCCTTAGGGTCCGCACGCTTAAAGTTCGGTGACGATCGGTATTATGAGTTTTTGTGTTTTGATGTACCGAAGGTAGTTCGGAGTCCTGGATATGATCACGGACATGATGAGGAGTCTCGAAATGGTCTAGACGTAAAGATCGATATATTGGAGGACTATATTTGGACACCAGAAGTATTCCGGGTGATTTCGGAGAAAACCGGAGTGCCGGAGGGTTACCGGAACCCCCCGGGAGAAGTAATGGGCCTTATGGGCCTTAGTGGAGAGAGAGGGCTGGCCTAGGGCAGGCCGCGTGCCCCTCCCCCTCTGGTCCGAATTGGACTAGGAGAGGGGGGGCGGCACCCTCCTTTCCTTCTCCCTCTCCCCCTTCCTTTCCCCCCTCCTAGTAGGAGTAGGAAAGAGGGGAGTCCTATTCCTACTAGGAGGAGGACTCCTCCTCCTGGCGCGCCATAGAGGGCCGGCCGGCCTCCCCCCTTGCTCCTTTATATACGGGGGAAGGGGGCACCTCTAGACACACAAGTTGATCAGTTGATGTATTCCAGCCGTGTGCGGTGCCCCCCTCCACCATATTCCACCTCGGTTATATTGTAGCAGTGCTTAGGCGAAGCCCTGCGTCGGTAGCAACATCATCACCGTCATCACGCCGTCGTGCTAACGAAACTCTCCTGTGAAGCTTTGCTGGATCGGAGCTCGCGGGACATCATCGAGTTGAACGTGTGCAGAACTCGGAGGTGCCATCCGTTCAGTACGTGGATCGGTCGGATCGTGAAGACGTATGACTACATCAATCGCGTTGTGCTAACGCTTCTGCATTCGGTCTACGGGGGTACGTGGACACATTCTCCCCTCTCGTTGCTATGCATCACCATGATTCTGTGTGTGCATAGGAAATTTTTGAAATTACTACTTTCCTCAACAGTGGCATCAGAGCCTGGTTTTATGCGTAGATGTTATATGCACGAGTAGAACACAAGTGAGTTGTGGGCGATACAAGTCATACTGCTTACTAGCATGTCATACTTTGATTTGGCGGTATTGTTGGATGAAGCGGCCCGGACCGACATTACGCGTACGCTTACGCGAGACTGGTTCTACCGACATGCTTTGCACACAGGTGGCTGGCGGGTGTCAGTTTCTCCAACTTTAGTTGAACCGAGTGTGGCCATGCCCGGTCCTTGAGAAGGTTAAAAAAGCACTAACTTGATGAACTATCGTTGTGGTTTTGATGCGTAGGTAAGAACGGTTCTTGCTCAGCCCGTAGCACCCACGTAAAACTTGCAACAACAAAGTAGAGGACGTCTAACTTGTTTTTGTAGGGCATATTGTGATGTGATATGGTCAAGACATGGTGCTATATTTATTGTATGAGATGATCATGTTTTGTAACAGAGTTATCGGCAACTGGCAGGAGCCATATGGTTGTCGCTTTATTGTATGCAATGCAATCGCCCTATAATTGCTTTACTTTATCACTAAGCGGTAGCGATAGTCGTAGAAGCAATAGTTGGCGAGACGACAACGATGCTACGATGGAGATCAAGGTGTCGTGCTGGTGACGATGGTGATCGTGACAGTGCTTTGGAGATGGAGATCACAAGCACAAGATGATGATGACCATATCATATCACTTATATTGATTGCATGTGATGTTTATCTTTTATGCATCTTATTTTGCTTTGATTGGCGGTAGCATTATAAGACAATATCTCACGAAATTTCAAGATAAAAGTGTTCTCCCTGAGTAGGCACCATTGTCAAAGTTCGTCGTGCCGAGACACCACGTGATGATCGGGTGTGATAAGCTCTATGTTCATCTACAACAGGTGCAAGCCAGTTTTGCACACGCAGAATACTCGGGTTAAACTTGACGAGCCTAGCATATGCAGATATGGCCTCGGAACACTGAGACCGAAAGGTCGAGCGTGAATCATATAGTAGATATGATCAACATAGTGATGTTCACCATTGAAAACTACTCCATCTCACGTGATGATCGGACATGGTTTAGTTGATTTGGATCACGTGATCACTTAGATGATTAGAGGGATGTCTATCTAAGTGGGAGTTCTTAAGTAATATCATTAATTGAACTTAAATTTATCATGAACTTAGTACCTGATAGTATTTTGCTCGTCTATGTTGATTGTAGATAGATGGCCCGTGCTGTTGTTCCGTTGAATTTTAATGCATTCCTTGAGAAAGCAAAGTTGAAAGATGATGGTAGCAATTACACGGACTGGGTCCGTAACTTGAGGATTATCCTCATCGCTGCATAGAAGAATTACGTCCTGGAAGCACCGCTGGGTGCCAGGCCTGGTGCAGACGCTGCTGATGACATTAAGAACGTCTGGCAGAGTAAAGCTGATGACTACTCGATAGTTCAATGTGCCATGCTTTACGGCTTAGAACCGGGACTTCAACGACATTTTGAATGTCATGGAGCATACGAGATGTTCCAGGAGTTGAAGTTAATATTTCAAGCAAATGCCTGGATTGAGAGATATGAAGTCTCCAATAAGTTCTATAGCTGCAAGATGGAGGAGAATAGTTCTGTCAGTGAACATATACTCAAAATGTTTGGGTATCATAATCACTTTACTCAACTGGGAGTTAATCTTCCTGTTGATAGTGTCATTGACAGAGTTCTTCAATCACTGCCACCAAGCTACAAGAGCTTCATGATGATCTATAATATGAAAGGGATGAATAAGACAATTCCCGAGCTCTTCGCAATGCTAAAAGCAGCAGAGGTAGAAATCAAGAAGGAGCATCAAGTGTTGATGGTCAACAAGACCACCAGTTTCAGGAAAAAAGGGGCAAAGGGAAGAAGAAAGGGAACTTCAAGAAGAACAATAAACAAGTTGCTGCTCAGGAGAAGAAACCCAAGTCTGGACCTAAGCCTGAGACTGAGTGCTTCTACGGCAAACAGACTGTTCACTGGAAGCATAACTGCCCCAAGTATTTGGCAGATAAGAAGGATGGCAAGGTGAACAAAGGTATATGTGATATACATGTTATTGATGTGTACCTTACCAGAGCTCACAGTAGCACCTTGGTATTTGATACTGGTTCTGTTGCTAATATTTGCAAATCGAAATAGGGACTACGGATTAAGCGAAGACTGGCTAAGGACGAGGTGACGATGCGCGTGGGAAATAGTTCCAAAGTCGATGTGATCGCCGTCGGCACGCTACCTCTACATCTACCTTCGGGATTAGTTTTAGACCTAAATAATTGTTATTTGGTACCAGCGTTAAGCATGAACATTATATCTGGATCTTGTTTGATGCCAGATGGTTATTCATTTAAATCTGAGAATAATTGTTGTTCTATTTATATGAGTAATATCTTTTATGGTCATGCACCCTTGAAGAGTGGTCTATTTTTGTTGAATCTCGATAGTAGTGATACACATATTCATAATGTTGAAGCCAAAAGATGCAGAGTTGATAATGATAGTGCAACTTATTTGTGGCACTGCCGTTTGGGTCATATTGGTATAAAGCGCATGAAGAAACTCCATACTGATGGACTTTCGGAATCACTTGATTATGAATCACTTGGTACTTGCGAACCATGCCTTATGGGCAAGATGACTAAGACGCCGTTCTCCGGAACTATGGAGTGAGCAACAGATTTGTTGGAAATCATACATACTGATGTATGTGGTCCGATGAATATTGAGGCTCACGGCAGGTATCGTTATTTTCTCACCTTCACAGATGATTTGAGCAGATATGGGTATATCTACTTAATGAAACATAAGTCTGAAACATTTGAAAAGTTCAAAGAATTTCAGAGTGAAGTAGAAACTCATCGTAACAAGAAAATAAAGTTTCTACAATCTGATCGTGGAGGAGAATATTTGAGTTACGAGTTTGGTCTACATTTGAAACAATGCGGAATAGTTTCGCAGCTCACGCCACCCGGAACACCACAGTGTAATGGTGTGTCTGAACGTCGTAATCTTACTTTACTAGATATGGTGCGATCTATGATGTCTCTTACTGATTTACCGCTATCGTTTTGGGGTTATGCTTTAGAGACGGCTGCATTCACGTTAAATAGGGCACCATCAAAATCCGTTGAGACGACGCCTTATGAACTATGGTTTGGCAAGAAACCAAAGTTGTCGTTTCTTAAAGTTTGGGGTTGCGATGCTTATGTGAAAAAGCTTCAACCTGATAAGCTCGAACCCAAATCGGAGAAATGTGTCTTCATATGATACCCAAAGGAAACTGTTGGGTACACCTTCTATCACAGATCCGAAGGCAAGGCATTCGTTGCTAAGAATGGATCCTTTCTAGAGAAGGAGTTTCTCTCGAAAGAAGTGAGTGGGAGGAAAGTAGAACTTGATGAGGTAACTGTACCTGCTCCCTTATTGGAAATTAGTTCGTCATAGAAACCGGTTCCTGTGACACCTACACCAATTAATGAGGAAGCTAATGATAATGATCATGAAACTTCAGATCAAGTTACTACCGAACCTCGTAGGTCAACTAGAGTAAGATCCGCACCAGAGTGTTACGGTAATCCTATTCTGGAAGTCATGTTGCTAGACCATGACGAACCTACGAACTATGTGGAAGCGATGATGAGCCCAGATTCCGCAAAATGGCTTGAGGCCATGAAATCTGAGATGGGATCCATGTATGAGAACAAAGTGTGGACTTTGGTTGACTTGCCCGATGATCGGCAAGCCATCGAGAATAAATGGATCTTTAAGAAGAAGACAAACACTGATGGTAATGTTACTGTCTACAAAGCTTGACTTGCTGCGAAAGGTTTTCGACAATTTCAAGGAGTTGACTATGATGAGACCATCTCACCCGTAGCGATGCTTAAGTCCGTCCGAATCATTTTAGCTATTGCCGCATTTTATGATTATGAAATTTGGCAAATGGATGTAAAGACTGCATTCCTGAATGGATTTCTGGAAGAAGAGTTGTATATGATGCAACCTGAAGGTTTTATCAATCCAAGAGGTACTAACAAAGTGTGCAAGCTCCAGCAATCCATTTATGGACTGGTGCAAGCCTCTCGGAGTTGGAATAAACGTTTTGATAGTGTGATCAAAGCATATGGTATTATACAGACTTTTGGAGAAGCCTGTATTTACAAGAAAGTGAGTGGGAGCTCTGTAGCATTTCTAATATTATATGTGGATGACATATTGTTGATTGGAAATGATATAGAATTTCTGGATAGCATAAAAGGATACTTGAATAATAGTTTTTCAATGAAAGACCTCGGTGATGTTGCTTACATATTGGGCATCAAGATCTATAGAGATAGAACAAGACGCTTAATTGGACTTTCACAAACCACATACCTTGACAAAGTTTTGAAGAAGTTCAAAATGGATCAAGCAAAGAAAGGGTTCTTGCCTGTATTACAAGGTGTGAAGTTGAGTAAGACTCAATGCCCGACCACTGCAGAAGATAGAGAGAAAATGGAAGATGTTCCCTATGCTTCAGCCATAGGCTCTATCATGTATGCAATGTTGTGTACCAGACCTGATGTGTGCCTTGCTATTAGTTTAGCAGGGAGGTACCAAAGTAATCCAGGAGTGGGTCACCGGACAACGGTCAAAAACATCCTGAAGTACCTGAAAAGGACTAAGGATATGTTTCTCATTTATGGAGGTGACAAAGAGCTCATCGTAAATGGTTACGTTGTTGCAAGCTTTGACACTGATCCGGACGATTCTAAATCGCAAACCAGATATGTGTTTATATTAAACGGTGGAGCTTTCAGTTGGAGCAGTTCTAAACAGAGCGTCGTGGCGGGATCTACATGTGAAGCGGAGTACATTGCTGCTTCGGAAGCAGCAAATGAAGGAGTCTGGATGAAGGAGTTCATATCCGATCTAGGTGTCATACCTAGTGCATCGGGTCCAATGAAAATATTTTGTGACAATACTGGTGCAATTGCCTTGGCAAAGGAATCCAGATTTCACAAGAGAACCAAGCACATCAAGAGACGCTTCAACTCCATCCGGGATCAAGTCCAGGTGGGAGACATAGAGATTTGCAAGATACATATGGATCTGAATGTTGTAGACCCATTGACTAAGCCTCTTCCACGAGCAAAACATGATCAGCACCAAGGCTCCATGGTTGTTAGAATCATTATTGTGTAATCTAGATTATTGACTCTAGTGCAAGTGGGAGACTGAAGGAAATATGCCCTAGAGGCGATAATAAAGTTATTATTTATTTCCTTATATCATGATAAATGTTTATTATTCATGCTAGAATTGTATTAACCGGAAACATAATACATGTGTGAATACATAGACGAACAGAGTGTCACTAGTATGCCTCTACTTGACTAGCTCGTTAATCAAAGATGGTTATGTTTCCTAGCCATAGACATGAGTTGTCATTTGATTAACGGGATCACATCATTAGGAGAATGATGTGATTGACTTGACCCATTCCGTTAGCTTAGCACTTGATCGTTTAGTATGTTGCTATTGTTTTCTTCATGACTTATACATGTTCCTATGACTATGAGATTATGTAACTCCCGTTTACCGGAGGAACACTTTGTGTGCTACCAAACGTCACAACATATCTGGGTGATTATAATGGTGCTCTACAGGTGTCTCCGAAGTTACTTGTTGAGTTGGCGAATTTCGAGATTCGGATTTGTCACTTCGACTGTCAAAGAGGTATCTCTTGCCCTCTCGGTAATGCACATCACTATAAGCCTTGCAAGCATTGTAACTAACGAGTTAGTTGCAGGATGATGCATTATAGAACGAGTAAAGAGACTTGCCGGTAAAGAGATTGAACTAGGTATTGAGATACCAACGATCGAATCTCGGGCAAGTAACATACTGATGACAAAGGGAACAACATATGTTGTTATGCGGTTTGACCGATAAAGATCTTCGTAGAATATGTGGGAGCCAATATGAACATCCAGGTTCTGCTATTGGTTATTCACCGGAGACGTGTCTCGGTCATGTCTACATAGTTCCCGAACCCGTAGGGTCCGCACGCTTAAAGTTCGGTGACGATCGGTATTACGAGTTTCTTTGTTTTGATGTACCGAAGGTAGTTCGGAGTCCCGGATATGATCACATACATGACGAGGAGTCTCGAAATGGTCGAGACGTAAAGATCGATATATTGGACGACTATATTCGGACACCAGAAGTGTTTCGGGTGATTTCGGAGAAAACCGGAGTGCCGGAGGGTTACCGGAACCCCCCCCCGGGAGAAGTAATGGGCCTTAGTAGAGAGAGAGAGGGCTGGCCTAGGGCAGGCCGTGCACCCCTGCCCCTCTGGTCCGAATTGGACTAGGAGAGGGGGCGGCGGCCACCTTTCCTTCTCCCTCTCCCCCTTCCTTTTCTCCTCCTAGTAGGAGTAGGAAAGAGGGGAGTCCTACTCCTACTAGGAGGAGGAGGACTCCTCCTGGCATGCCATAGAGGGCCGGTCGGCCTCCCCCTTGCTCCTTTATATACAGGGGCACCTCTAGACACACAAGTTGATCAGTTGATCTATTCCAGCCGTGTGCGGTGCCCCCCTCCACCATATTCCACCTCGGTTATATCGTAGCGGTGCTTAGGCGAAGCCCTGCGTCGGTAGCAACATCATCACCATCATCACACCATCATGCTAACAAAACTCTCCTGTGAAGCTTTGTTGGATCGGAACTCGCGGGACGTCATGGAGTTGAACGTGTGCAGAACTCGGAGGTCTCGTGCGTTCAGTACTTGGATCGGTCAGATCGTGAAGACGTACGACTACATCAACCGCGTTGTAACGCCCACGATGCGGCTATATCTCCCACGTGTCGAAGCACGACTTAGAGGCATAACCGCATTGTAATCAATGTCACAAGTGAGGTAATCTTCACAACAACCCATGTAATGAAAAAGGAAAAGAGGTACATAGTTGGCTTACACTCGCCATGTCACACAATAGCATAAATATCATTACATTCATCCAGATACAATCAAGGTTCGGCTACAGAACCAAAATAAAGAACAACCCGAAATGCGACAAAGTCCCCGATCGCCCCAACTGGGCACCACTACTGATCGTCTAGAAAAGAAACGTAGTATCGTCCCGAGTCCTCATCGAACTCCCACTTGAGCTCAGTCGAATCTCCTGGAGCGGTATCATCGGTCCCTGCATCTGGTTTTGGAAGGAATCTGTGAGTCACGGGGACTCGGCAATCTCACACCCTCGCGATCAAGACTATTTAAGCTTATAGGAAGGGTAAAAGTGAGGTGGAGCTGCAGCAAGCGACTAGCATATATACTGGCTAATATACGCAAAAGAGAGCGAGAAGAGAAGGCAAAGGCATGGTCAATGAACTATGATCAAGAAGTGATCCTAGAACAACTTACCTTCAAGCATAACACGAGACCGTGTTCTCTTCCCGGACTCCGCCGAAAAGGGACCATCACGGCTACACACTCTGTTGATTCATTTTAATTAAGTTAAGTTTTGGGTTTTCTACAACCGGACATTAACAAATTCCCATCTGCCCATAACCGCGGGCACGACTTTCGAAAGATCAAATCCCTGCAGGGGTGTCCCAACTTAGCCCATCACAAGCTCTCACGGTCAACGGAGGATATTCCTTCTCCCAAGACAATCCGATCAGACTCGGCATCCCGGTTACAGGACATCTCGACAATGGTAAAACTAAACCAGCAAAGCCGCCTGAATGTGCCAACAAATCCCGATAGGAGCTGCACATACTCATTCTCAGGGCACACTCAGATGAGCACTCCGTACAACTAAAACCAAACCTCGAGTTTCCCCGAGGGGGCGCTGCAAAGGGCTCTAGTTTGGACCAACACTCAGAGGAGCACTGGCCCCGGGGGGGGGGGTTAAATAAAGATGACCCTCGGGCTCCGGAAACCCAAGGGAAAAGAGGCTAGGTGGCAAATGGTAAAACCAATGTTGGGCATTGCTGGAGGAGTTTTACTCAAGGCGAACTGTCAAAGGGTTCCCATTATCACCCAACCGTGTAAGGAACGCAAAATCAAGGAACATAACACCGGTATGACGGAAACTAGGGTGGCAAGAGTGGAACAAAACACCAGGCATAAGGCCGAGCCTTCCACCCTTTACCAAGTATATAGATGCATTAAAAATAGACAAGATATCATAATGATATCCCAACAATAAACATGTTCCAACAAGGAACAAACTCCAATCTTCACCTGCAACTAGCAATGCTATAAGAGGGGCTGAGCAAAGCGGTAACATAGCCAAACAACGGTTTGCTAGGACAAGGTGGGTTAGAGGTTTGACATGGCAATACGGGAGGCATGATAAGCAAGTGGTAGGTATCGTAGCATAGGCATAGCAAAAGAGCGAGCATCTAGCAAGCAAAGATAGAAGTGATTTCAAGGGTATGGTCATCTTGCCTGCAAAGTTCTCCGAGTTAACGTTAGCTTGATCCTCGTAAACGTACTCAACGGGCTCCTCGATCACGTACTCGTCTCCTGGCTCTACCCAAGCAAGAACAACAAGCAAAGGGAGACACAATCAACCACGTGCAATGCACAAACAACATGATGCAAAACATGGCATGATATGCGGGATGTGATATGCGATGCATATGCATGTTTCGGGAAGGAAAGATTGAACCTGGCCTCAACTTGGAAAACCAAGAGTGCCACTGGAAAGATGAGTTGATTTCGGTCGAAATAGATATAAAGATCACCGGAATCGGATGCACGGTTTGGAAATGGCAAGCAAAACAAATATGGCACTGATTTGCGATTAACAACACGAGGCCATCTAAATGCATCAAGAACAACAAGCTACTGCACTCTAACATAGCAACAAAGTACATGACAGGGATCCACTCAATATGCTTGACAAAAGATGAACACTGAGCTACGGCTAATTGACTCAATAGCAGGTTCAAACAAGCATGGCAAAAGTGCAAAAGATATCAGCTTACAGACTTAGTGAAAATAACATGATAGGAATTTAACACCAGGAAGCAATGTTTAGAGCAAGGTAACAACATGCTACAGGAACATATCATGGCAAAGCAAGACATGGCATGAAGCTACTCAAAGCATACAACAAAAGTCCCTTACTGACCATAAGCCAAAAGGGATCAGAAAATACAATGGCAACCATGTGAACATAGCAATTATCGTTAACAGATTCAGACTTAGTAGAAAACTGGAACATGGCAAAACAGATATTAAGTAGGCATGTTTACGAGCTTGATGCACTCACCACAAGGAATTTCATGATAAACTAAGCATACACCCATCAAGTAGGCATGGAATAGAAGCTAGACATGGCAAGAACAACATCATATCATGCATGGATCCACTACAAAAACCTCGGCAAAAATGCTTAACATGTAAACATTCTGCCAGGAACATTTTATAGCAAAAGTAGAGCTCGATTGACTCAAGCTACAGTGCTCCATAATTGCAAACAAAGACATGGATGGATAGAGCACCACAATATCTACAAAACATCATTACTGATCATGCTCAAAAGAGGCATGAATCACTCTGTATCAACATGAACACATGGCATAAAAATATAAACAGGGCAATGACTTAGAATATTTCTAAGTCCCTGAAATCAGCAACATTACGAGGGCTACTTTGCATGCTTGTGCTAGTCACCACAGAGATCACAAAAATACATGGCATACACCCATGTAAAGATGGCATGGCCTACTTCAAAACTCATGTAGAGCTCAAGTTCATAGGAGGCACACAACAATCATGGCAAAAATGACAAATGATCAATTACTGATAAGAAACTGAAACTAACAAAAACTAGCACTCTTGCAACAGTATTTAGGGCAACAAGATGAGCTCAAATGAACATGATGCAATGAGATGAAATGAAGTACTCGTCGAGACGAACAATTTGATATGCTACATGCCCGAAACGGAGCCACGGTTGCAGAGTTATGCCATGATGAAGATATGCAAAAATATTAGGGTTAGGGGCAAAAGGTCAACCCGAGATCCAGATCCACATCGGGGTTCTGTAGCAGCGAGCGAACCGAGGTTCGCTGGCCGGAGTTCGAGGTCGTCGGACTTGGGGCCGAGGTCGCCGGACTTGGCGGAGGAAGGAGCCGGCGAGGAGAGGGACTTGGCGCGGCGAGGCGATGGCGGTTGGCGGCGGCGGAGGCGCTCAACGACCGGTGCGCAGCAGAGCTCGGCGAGGGCGGCGGTCGGCGGCGGACGAGGCCGGCGAGGCGGCGCTGGGGCGGCGCTAGTACACCGGCAGGCAGCGGGGCGATGGCGCGGGCGGCGCGCGGCCTCGGGCCGGGGAGGGCTGGCCACGGGCTGCGGCGGGCCACTGTGGTGAGGAGCCGGCCGGGACACGTGGCACTCGGTGGTTGGCTAGGCGCGGTTGTCCGGCGCGCGGAGGAGCGGGGAGCTAGGGTTAGGGTAGGGAAGATCCTAAAATTTCGGGGAGGAGCTAAATTTATAGGTAGAGGGACCTAGGAGGCTCCAAATTGAGCACGGTTTGCGGCCACGCGATCGTGATCGAACGGCTTAGATGATGGAGGAGGTTTAGATGGGTTTTGGGCCACTTTGGAGGGGTGTTGGGCTGCAACACACACGATGCCTTTTTGGTCCCTCGGTTAACCGTTGGAGTATCAAACGAAGTCCAAATGGCACGAAACTTAACAGGCGGTCTACCGGTAGTAGTAAACCAAGGCCGCTTGGCAAGTCTCGGTCCAATCCGAAAACGTTTAACACCCGCACATGAAAAGAGGTAGAAAGGGACACCGGAGGACATAGGAGCGCCGGAATGCAAAACGGACAACGGGGAAAATGCTCGGATGCATGAGACGAACATGTATGCAAATGCAATGCACATGATGACATGATATGAGATGCATGACAAAGACAAAACAACACGAAGACAAAAAACCCGACAACGAGGAAATAAAATAACTTAGTGCCGGAAAAGGCAAGAGTTGGAATACAAATATGGCATGTTACATATGGGGTGTTACAACACTCCACCACTACGAAAGGATCTCGTCCTGAGATCTAGGACTGGAAAAACGCCGGGTACTCAGAACGGAGGTGATCCTCACGTTTCCAGGTGGCTTCACGGTCGGAATGATGTGACCACTTGACTTTCAGGAATTTAATAGACTTGTTGCGAGTCTTGCGCTCAGTTTCTTCAAGAATAGCAACTGGGTGCTCACGATAAGACATGTCTTCTTGGAGATCAATCTCTTCAAAGTTGATGGTGCGATCAGGAGTATTGAAACACTTGCGGAGTTGAGACACGTGAAACACGTCATGCACATTTGCAAAGTTGGATGGAAGCTCAAGTTGATAGGCGAGATCGCCTCTTTTGCCAATGATCTTGAAAGTACCCACGTATCTAGGGGCAAGGTTCCCTTTGATACCGAAGCAACGAGTACCTTTCATTGGAGAGACGCGGAGGTAGACATGGTCTCCGATCTCGAAAGCCAAGTCGCGATGCTTGCTATCATAGTAACTCTTCTGGCGCGATTGCGTGGCTTTGAGATTTTCACGAATGACTTTGCACATTTCTTCAGCCTCTGTGATCAAGTCATTGCCAAGAAGTTGACGTTCACCAGTCTCTGACCAGTTAAGAGGAGTACAGCACTTCCTGCCATAGAGAATCTCGAATGGGGCCTTGCCCGAACTCGCTTGCAAGCTGTTGTTGTAGGAGAACTCAGCATATGGAAGACAATCTTCCCACTTCATACCGAAAGAGATGACACAAGCCCTGAGCATATCTTCAAGAATTTGATTTACTCGCTTGACTTGGCCACTAGTGTGAGGATGAAAAGCTGTGCTAAAGCGAATGTTGCTGCCCATGGCCTTCTGAAAAGAATCCCAAAACTTGGAGGTGAAGATGCTGCCACGATCTGAAGATATCAACTGCGAAATGCCGTGCAGAGAGACAATCCTGGAGGTATATAGCTCTACCAACTAAGCTGTTGTGATATATTCTTTGATAGGAAGAAAATGAGCCACTTTAGTGAGCTTGTCGATGACAACGAAGATAGCATCATTGCCATGCTTGGACTTTGGAAATCCAATCATGAAGTCCATCTCAATATGGTTCAACTTCCATTCTGGAATGGCAAGAGGTTGGAGGAGACCAGCTGGTCATTGGTGTTCTGCTTTCACTCTCCTGCAGACATCACATTCATTCACGAACTGAGCAATCTCGCACTTCATTCGAGTCCACCAATACGACTGCTTGAGGTCCTGGTACATCTTTGTACTTCCGGGGTGGATAGAGAGGAGTGAATTGTGAGCCTCGTTCATAATGACTTTACGAAGGTCACCTTTAGGCACAACAATGCGATCCTCGAAGAATAGAGTATCCATGTCATCAAGATGATAGCACTTGTACTTGGGTTGACTCTTGGCAATCCCAATCTTCACCTTCTTCACCATAGCATCAAGAAGTTGAGCCTCGCGAATCTGATCTTCCAAAGTAGGAGAGACTTGGAGGTTGGCAAGAAATCCTTGAGGAACAACTTGTAGATTGAGTTTGCGGAAAGCTTCACAAAGCTCTGGTTGGTAGGGCTTGATAATCAGACTGTTGCAGTAAGCCTTCCTGCTCAATGAGTCAGCAATTACATTGGCATTGCCTGGAGTATATTCAATACTCGGATTATACTCTTGAATCATTTCGACCCAACGAGTCTGCCTGAGGTTGAGGTTTGGCTGAGTGAAGATGTACTTGAGACTCTTGTGATCGGTGAAGATGTCCACTTTTCTTCCCAATAAGAGATGTCTCCAAGTTAAAAGAGCATGGACAAATGTTGCCAACTCGAGGTCATGAGTGGGGTAGTTCTTTTCGTTGGGCTTCAACTGGCGAGAGGTATAGGCCACAACTTTCTTCTCTTGCATCAACACTGCACCAAGACCTTGAAGGGAAGCATCACAGAAGACCTCGAACGGTTTGGATTCACCAGGAGGAGTCAGAACTGGAGCAGTGACTAACTTCTCTTTCAGGGTGTTGAAAGCGATGTCACATTCAGGCGACCAAACATACTTCACATGCTTTTGGAGGAGGTTGGAAAGAGGCTTCGCGATCTTAGAGAAGTTCTCAATGAACCTTCGACAATAGCTTGCGACCCCAAGGAAGCTACGGAGTTGCTTCACATTATGAGGTGGTTCCCAATTCACAATTGCAGACATCTTCTCAGGATTAATAGCTATGCCCTTGGCAGAGATGATATGCCCAAGGTAGAGAACCTCATCGAGCCAAAACTCGCACTTAGAAAACTTCGCATAGAACTGATGTTCTCTGAGTTTATCTAGCACCAATCTCAAGTGCTTGGCATGATCCTCCTTGTTCTTGGAAAAGACCAAAATGTCGTCGAGGTAGACCAAGACGAAGTCATTTGTGTAGGCGTTGAAGATGAAGTTCATCATGCGGGAGAATGTTGGAGGGGCGTTGACGAGGCCGAAAGACATGACAGTGTATTCATATGAACCATAGCTTGTTCTGAATGTTGTCTTGGGGATATCTTCTTCACGAATGCGAATCTGATGATAGCCCATACGGAGGTCAAGCTTGGAGAATACTTGAGCACCTTTGAGTTGTTCAAACAACTCGTTGATGTTGGGAAGTGGGTACTTGTTCTTTATGGTCTTCTTGTTCAATGGACGGTAGTCGACACAAAGTCGGTCCGTCCCATCCTTCTTCTTAACGAAAAGAACACCACAACCCCATGGAGAAGAACTTGGTCGGATGAGACCCATACGCTCTTGAATATCGAGTTGCTTCTTCAGCTCCTTCAACTCTTCAGGTCCAAGCTTGTAAGGACGTTTGCAAACAGGTTCCGTTCCAGGCTCAAGATCGATGACGAATTCAACTGGCCGGTGCGGAGGCATTCTTGGAAGCTCTTCTGGAAAGACGTCTTGATACTCACAAACGACTGGAATCTGAGAGATGGCATCCAGCTCGCCCTTCTCATTGAGAGAAAACAGACGGATGGTATCATCACGAGCGGCAAAGACGATTACATCCTCAGACGAATGCGTCAATTGAATCTGCCTTGCAGCACAATCAAGGTGAGCCTTGTGCTTAGAAAGCCAATCCATTCCAAGAATAAGATCAATATCCGAGTCGCCCAGAACAATAGGAGAAGCTAGAAATTTGTAGTCACCCAACGTGATAGTAACATCCGGGACGCAGATATTAGCTGTCATTTGCTTGCCCGGGGACACAATTGATAAGGACCTTTGCAAATGCTGATAATCGCACTCATACTTTGATGCAAAAGGTTTAGAAATGAAACAATGCGATGCACCAGTGTCAAAAAGAACTTTTGCAGGAACATCGTTGTTGGTGTCAAAACCGGTGGATCTCGGGTAGGGGGTCCCGAACTGTGTGTCTAGGCCAGATGGTAATAGGAGGCAAGGGACACGAAGTTTTACCCAGGTTCGGGCCCTCTTGATGGAGGTAAAACCCTACGTCCTGCTTGATTAATATTGATGATATGGGTAGTACAAGAGTAGATCTACCACGAGATCGGAGAGGCTAAACCCTAGAAGCTAGCCTATGGTATGATTGTATGTATATGATCTATCGAATAGCCTGGCCTCAGTTTATATAATGCACCAGAGGCCTAGGATAACAAGAGTCCTAGCCGAATACGCCGGTGGGGAGGAGTCCTTGTCTTGATCGCCAAGTCTTGTGGAATCTTCCTTGTATGCGGCAGCTGTCCGAACTGGCCCATGAGTATGCAGCCATGGGGGTCCTCGGCCCAATCCAACTGATCGGGAGACGATGTGATGAGTACCCCCTAGTCCAGGACACCGTCAGTAGCCCCCTGAACCGGTCTTCAAGTTAGGGACGCTCCTCGATTCTTCTGAACTGTTCTTCATCTTCGGTTGACGGTCTTGAAAACTGGTTCAACAAATCTTCTCATCTTCGATCTTGAGGATCTCCGAAATGCATTCGACGATTTTACACGTCGGGTATCCGAGGAGCCCCTTTAAGTTTCCGGCCTTTACCAATGCCTTGTTATTTTTATGCCACACCTCGGGTTTGAAGTTGTTCCTGGGTGGCAGCGTCCTCTTGCGTCCGAGCTCCAACGCCGGACTGTATTCGAGGTATCTTTTGCAACCGAGCACCAACGCCAGACCGCTTCCTAGCTCTAACGCCGGAATTTATTCGAGCTCCAACGCCGGACTATGTATCCGAGCTCCAACACCGGACTGTATATCCGAGCTCCAACGCCGGACTGTATCCGAGCTCCAACGCCGGACTATATCCGAGGTGTCGTAAATCACCTTGGTTCAAAGAAGTTTGAAGGAGTTTAGCCGAGCTTAATGCTGGAAATGCCCTCTATGGAGCCAGCCACTAGCGCCCGAGCTTTATGCCGAACTGCTTCCGAGGTGTTGCACCACCCCGAATGTGGGCCGATTTTTGTCAATATTTTTTATTGCTGCAATTTATTCTCTGCCGAGATATATGGCCAGTAGCCCTCAAGGTGTGTATCGGTCTAAAACCCGAGATGCACCTGAAGGATGACGTAAGACCGCTGATCCCAGTAGCCGCTGAGACTCAGGTTGATTTGTAAAATCGGCCTGAGGATCAAGTCCAAGCTCGGCAGAACACTTCGGGACACTAAAAGCGGCGTGCTCAGTCCTCGAGACTCAGGTTGGGTGCGGCCGACCAACCTCAGAGTCAAAATCTCCTCGGAAACTATATTGCACATAAAATTTTCTGCATTGGACAAGCAATGCAGTAGCCCCCAAGACACTGGTCGGGTGGTAACACCAGATCAGGGGATCAATGTGCCCCTTTAATATTTGTAAATAATAAGCCCGAAGCCCAGTAGCCTCCGAGCCTTAATGCGGGCACGGGTGGCCAAATTAAGGATCAATATCCATAGTAAAATCACAAATTATGTGTAAAGACTCTATGTATCCAAGTACTTTACGTCATTAATGCTCGGATCCGCATTGTACAAAACTTTGTTGATCGACCATCGGCTTCCACCTCCTCGGCCAGTAGTCGAGGAATGTTTGTCCTACTTTATAAAGCCTTTATGAGGGCAAGGATTTACAACAAACAAGGCAATCTGGCCATACGGTTTTATAAACAACGGTACGCAGAGATTTATATTACTGTTTAACAGAAGAAATGTCTTCCAAAGAAAATAGTCCCGCTATCGGTTCCTTTCTTTGGGTTGTCATGCTAAGCATGATCATTAAACCTCAGCTCTAATGTAAGAGCAAAATATTGAGGATTTAGTTTGGGAGGCCAGTTAATAGCCCCCGGTAGTGTTCGACGACAGTCGGGGTCAAGCCGTAAACACTTCGGCCAATGTTATGAACGGCCCATCATTTAACATAGTCATCGGATCGCTGACCAGTTTACGCTTATTGTGAAAGTCAGTTTTCGGCTTTCTCCACTGAGGTGCTTAACCATGTGAGCTAGAAGCACAATCGCAGTGGCTCTCCCTTTGCACGCCTAGCCGAACAAAACGGAACGTAGGAAGCAAGTGCAGGAGCGGGACAACCCAACTATTGACCGAAGACACAATTCGAAACCGATGCATATATAGCAATATCTGAGAATGTTTTTGCCGAATCCCTAAAGGTGTCCGGCATTGCACTGCGAGACTAATGCTGGAAAAGCACAAATAGTTTAAAAGTGCCAAAAAGCTTGGAAAACCATGAAACGTCAGTAAAAACATGACGTCCGAACAATATCAAGTGTTCGGTGCCAATCCGAAAGTTGGTCTTAAAAAAAAGAAGTGCTTCTGTCATGCTTTAACATGATACATCCTATCTCAAGACTTCGAGCGGGTCAGCCTACGGCTTCAACCTCCTATCCCGAGGGCGGAGTACTTCTCCTCAGGCCAGTTTAGCAAACTAAACTCTAGCGGCTTTGAGAGAGGAATTAGGCTCCCCAGCTAGTGACCGCACACTCGTGTCGAAAAAAGGAGTGATAAATAATAATAATAAAATTTTGCAACGACTAAGAAGAAGAACACTTATTATAAAACGACTCAAATAAACTTAAGAGCCCCCAAGTGACTTGGGTAGAAGAATGATTGCATGTACCAAAGTACTTATATCATATCTATGTTCAACCAAACTTTAAACGCGTCTTAACCGACCGTCAGCTTCTCCCTCTTCGGTCAAGGACCGAAAAGTGTTATGTACTCCATCGGTCAAGAATATCGACGATGTTTCCAATAACCAGGCAATCAGGCCATAAGGCTATAACAGACAAAGCGCGCTCAGGGAACTTATGCTATATTACCGTGAAGTGTAAGAAGCATCTTCGAAGAAAATAGTACCCCCACCGATACCTTTCTTCGGTGCTCATTGTTATTATGAGACTTGTGCAATAGATTTTTTGTATTCATGAGTTCCGTTGTGTGCCGACCATCATTGAAAACTATAAGAGCGCTAGCCTTCGGCTTCACCCAGTCTGAGGTCCGGCTCGGGCGACCCGATCGTGACAATCGCAGAGGTGCTCCCTTTACTCCCTAGCTGAACAATCGGGAACATAGGGGTAAACACAGGAGCGAGGCAACCCAGCTTGCAAATCGCTTAAGTCAATATGGTGCATATTGTGGTGTGATACACGAACAAGGAACGAAGCCGTACAAGTATAATCATATGCAAGTGGAAAAGCTTCATAAAGGAAGCCCTCAAGTAAACGGGGTACTTGAATTTATGCGCCACAAACAAAGTTTGGACAAGGAAATTTTTTACAAGCGACTTTTTTCCAAAAAAGTATAATGCTTGGTCGAACCGAACACAAGTTAGAAATTAAAGCTTTGAGCATGAAAGCGACTTAGCTGGTTAATGTGTTCGGTATTGATGACGCGGTCCGAGCTTGATGCGGGACAAGGTTCCATCCCCCAAACCGGTCCCGAGGTGGCGGAGCGGAGAGCTCGACACACCGAAGTGGTGACATAGCTCGGTCAATGCAGACCGGCAGAGTGACGCCGAAGTCCCCTGATCATTTTCCTGTGCCCAAAAAATAGTGCAAATCAGAGATAATAGTAATAATGATAATTAAAAAAATCGTTGCATAATAAATAATTTGTGCAAAGTGAGTAATAGAAGAAATATGGCCTGGCGCCGAAGTCAATGTCGATGCAGGGCATCAGCGTGATGCAGTAAAGGCGTGGCAAAGCCTGAATTCACAGGTCGGTCCGAGCTCCGGATGCGGCGTTCGCCGGACTATGTACGAAAACTGATCGAACCACCACGCGACCGTCGTTAATGCGGCCACCATTTGATAGACCTGGTTTATTTGTTGTAGCAATCCGAAGGAAGGTGATTCCCAAAATTGGGACTTGCTCCGCACACCCATTGCCTGATTGGCGATAAAACGACGGCATGGCAATGCTGGTAAAGGTTGACTCGCCGAGGCAAAGCCCTCGGCCCAGCTAACGTGACGGAGCTGGTCGGCTAGTGACGCCGAAGTGTCTGGAGTAGGTTGATGAAGAGATGGCGAAGCCCCTGGTCCAGCCGAGATGTTGAAGCCTCGACGTCAGCCGATGAGTCGAAGTAGGTCGGCGTGATGGACACCAGCTTGAAGAAGCAATAGTGCGGACCTGTCGATGCAGGTCGTGACATGGTCGATGCCGGCTTGATGAAGCGACCGTGCGGCGATGCCGGTATGCCCGCTCCATGTAATCCGTGGGGCGGCGATGTTGATGATGATTTATCCTTCGCGATGCCGGACTCTTGTTCGGCTTGCCGAGATGATGATCCGAAGAAGTTGAGCTCGGCTAAAGTGACGACGTGTCTAGCGCAGGTCGGCAGCCGTGGAGTAATATTGGCGGACTGGTTTGACACCAGCATGATGTTGAAGATCATGTTCAAAAGATCTTAAAGTTAGTGGGATGTGTTCGGGAACAAAACACAATACCCCATACAAAACTTCCTTCAAAAGGGATGTCCGAAATCCCGTTCATAAAAAAGATGAACTCGGGTCGGATTCGTTTTCGCGCAGAAAACAGATTCGAAAAGTGATGCGCTAATCGGAAGGTTCCCGGAGTTTGGACGGTCGGATCGAGCTGAAATTTTGAGAGATGGTAGATATAGGAATTCCGCAGCCGATCAACGGTTGGATATTCCAAAGGACGTCCGAGCTAGAAGCTGGACACCATGCCCTAAACTCATCCAAATTCCCATTCAGATTTGACAGGGCTCCGGTATATCGTGGATTGCCAGAGATTCCTCCTTCGGAACTCGACGAAATTTTCCAGGGTTGTTATAGACTCAATTCCGTACAATTCCACCAAAGCGATCGTCAAAGCGATACTCGAGGAGGTGGTGGCGGCAGATACGAGTTCGCTGTCCAAAAAAACAGCACGGTCGCTTCAGGGCAATGTTGACGTTGAGCCCCCGAGCTCCATAGATGATTCCTCCGTGATCTTGATAGAGATCGGAGTTGATGTTTGATGAAGGCCCTCATCCGAACATGGTGATCTGAACACGGGGCACAATTCTTGGTCGAACCAAGGTGACCAGTCGAGCTGGTGACGAAGATGCCGAAGTCGCAGTTGATCTGCAGGCGAGTCATCGATCCTTTTGTCGATCACACAGCGGAACTCTCAATGAAAGCACCAATGTTGGTGTCAAAACCGGCGAATCTCGGGTAGGGGGTCCCGAACTGTGCGTCTAGACCGGATGGTAACAGGAGGCAAGGGACACGAAGTTTTACCCAGGTTCGGGCCCTCTTGATGGAGGTAAAACCCTACGTCCTGCTTGATTAATATTGATGATATGGGTAGTACAAGAGTAGATGTACCACGAGATCGGAGAGGCTAAACCCTAGAAGCTAGCCTATGGTATGATTGTATGTATATGATCTATCGACTAGCCTGGCCTCGGTTTATATAATGCACCAGAGGCCTAGGATAACAAGAGTCCTAGTCGAATACGCCGGTGGGGAGGAGTCCTTGTCTTGATCTCCAAGTCTTGTGGAATCTTCCTTGTATGCGGCAGCTGTCCGAACTGACCCGTGAGTATGCGGCCATGGGGGTCCTCGGCCCAATCCAACTGATCGGGAGATGATGTGATGAGTACCCCCTAGTCCAGGACACCGTCAATCGTTAACAGGAAGGTTAACCATAATCACATATGACGAGTCCTCTTCCTGAGCTGCGTTCATCAAGTTGACCTTGCCGTGCTTGGGATTATGCTTGACCACTGGGGTACTGGCAGATCTCACAGGAGGAGGAGGAGGAGGAGGAGGAAGACACCTCTGATTGAAGCATTTGTTGGCATAGTGACCCTTCTGCTGACACTTGTTGCACGTGACCTCTGAGAGCGGACGGTGATACGGAGCACTTGATCTTGGAGCTTGAGACGAAGTCTTGTTCTGAAAGCCTGGGTTGGGTGGGTGGGAAGATCTATTGCCACCTTTGCTCTTCTGCTGATAAGGCTGATGGAACGGAGGAGGAGGAGGCAACCAATACTTTTGCTGCTTAGTTGCCACTTGAGTTGAGGTAGAAGGAGTTGCATCTCTGACTCGATTCTTGGAAGCATCACACTTAAGCTGAGCAGCCTCTTGTTTCAGTGCCATGTTGTAAAACTCATCGTACTTTTGCGGCTCTAAAAGCACAAGAGCTAGTTGGAGATCTTCTCTGAGGCCACCTATGAACTGGTAAATCATGCTCTTCTCGTCAAGGACGTCTTGCTTAGCGAAACGAGTGAGCTTCTGGAACATGATGTTATACTGGTAAACAGACAAGCTGCCTTGCTTCAGATTGCGGAACTCCTCACACTTGCTCTCAACAACACTTTGAGGAATGTGGTGAGCTCTGAAGTCTTGACGGAATTCATCCCACGTAATCACACGACCTCCTCTGGAATCTTTGTATTGCTGAAACCATTCTGCAGTTTGGTCTTTGAGTTGGAACGAGGCAAACTTGACAAAGTCCTCAGGCCTGACGTTGCTGCACTCGAAATGCTTGCAGATATCCATGAGCCAATCATCAGCGTCTGTTGCCTCAACACAGTTGCTGAAGGTCTTTGGCTGGTTAGCGAGGAACTAGTTGAGTGTAGCAAACTGATTCTGATTGTTGCCATGGCCTTGGTTCCCTTGGTTGCTCTCTTGCCAGAGTTGCATGATCAGCTGCGTGTTTGCATTGGTAGCGGCCATCACAGCTTGACATGCCTCCGGAGGTGGAGGTGGTGGTGGCGGATCAGGATTCGAACGCGTTGGAGGAGCCATCCTGAAGAGGGTGACATCCGTTAGCATCTTGATAGACATATATTCAA
The DNA here is from genome assembly GCF_003073215.2 of Triticum urartu. Taxonomy (NCBI): domain Eukaryota; kingdom Viridiplantae; phylum Streptophyta; class Magnoliopsida; order Poales; family Poaceae; genus Triticum; species Triticum urartu. Next base: position 138,900,280 of record NC_053025.1, on the reverse strand, counting down.
GCTGAATCAAATGGATCGAAATTGCAACATATAGTCTTAACATCTGAACAAAATGAACGAATGCATTCCAATAGAAATGGTCACACTTCCATAAATTGAGAAGCCACTTAGATAGAGGTAGAAGAATAAAACAACAAGGTACGGATAAGAACAAATACTTGGTGAGGATTACCCAATCACGAACCAAATATCCGCAGAAGAAATACTAGAGCTACATGAATTCCCACCTATGAAACTGCTGAACCTTTCCGGTTATGCAATCAGGTGTTGGGGATACAGGGGAAGCATAATATCTCACCCAAAGCTAGCAAATCCTACATCCAGCTGTATCCATCCTTCAACACATAACCAAGAAAAACTTCGGAAATCATTTACCTCAACCTTCGAAAAGCATCTGTTATACGAGTTATGGCGATACTCCCGAACTCCCGCCCCAGTACTGGGTGGCGTCGAGGTTATCTCACCAACAACTGCATAAAAGAGATTTTCGATGTTGGCGAAACTCAGGTATTCTAGAATTGCAACGATAAAATTGTGACGACAACACCTCCAAGCTCAACTCCCCGGGACACTGCCACAACCCCTAAATGTCAGGAGGCACCAAGAACAATGATCTCGTCACAAAACCATCGGAACGATTTCAAGATACCCGCGTGATCCTAATTTTTTAGTGAAATTTGAGAAGAGAAAAGTCAAAACTCTACGTCAGGATGCCTCACCAGAGCGACGAAGGGACTGAGGAGTAAAAAGAATCCTACTCTCCGATATATATAATCCTAAATGACTCAAAACATTTTTCTAGACTCAACAACGCCAGCGATTCGATCAAGTAGGGGGCTCCTAAGGTCGGGGAAGGCTCTGATTACCAACTTGTAACGCCCACGATGCGGATATATCTCCCACGTGTCGAAGCACGACTTAGAGGCATAACCGCATTGTAAGCAATGTCGCAAGTGACGTAATCTTCACAACAACCCATGTAATGAAAAAGGAAAAGAAGTACATAGTGGGCTTACACTCGCCACGTCACACAATAGCATAAATATCATTACATTCATCCAGATACAATGAAGGTCCGGCTACGGAACCAAAATAAAAAACAACCCCAAATGCGACAAAGTCCCCGATCGCCCCAACTGGGCACCACTACTGATCGTCTAGAAAAGAAACGTAGTATCGTCCTGAGTCCTCATCGAACTCCCACTTGAGCTCAGTCGAATCTCCTGGAGCGGTATCATCGGTCCTGCATCTGGTTTTGGAAGGAATCTGTGAGTCACGGGGACTCAGCAATCTCACACCCTCGTGATCAAGACTATTTAAGCTTATAGGAAGGGTAAAAGTGTGAGGTGGAGCTGCAGCAAGCGACTAGCATATATAGTGGCTAACGTACGCAAAAGAGAGCGAGAAGAGAAGGCAAAGGCAAGGTCGATGAACTATGATCAAGAAGTGATCCTAGAACAACCTACATTCAAGTATAACACGAGACCGTGTTCTCTTCCCGGACTCTGCCGAAAAGAGATAATCACGGCTACACACTCTGTTGATTCATTTTAATTAAGTTAAGTTTTGGGTTTTCTACAACCGGACATTAACAAATTCCCATCTGCCCATAACCGCGGGCACGGCTTTCAAAAGATCATATCCCTGCAGGGGTGTCCCAACTTAGCCCATCACAAGCTCTCAAGGTCAACGAAGGATATTCCTTCTCCCAAGACAATCCGATCAGACTTGGCATCCCGGTTACAAGACATCTCGACAATGGTAAAATTAAACAACAAAGCCGCCCGAATGTGCCGACAAATCCCGATAGGAGCTGCACATATCTCGTTCTCAGGGCACACTCAGATGAGCGCTCCGTACAACTAAAACCAAACCTCTAGGTTCCCCGAGGGGGCGCTGCAAAGGGCTCTAGTTTGGACCAACACTCAGAGGAGCACTGGCCCGGGGGGGGGGGTTAAATAAAGATGACCCTCGGGCTCCGGAAACCCAAGGAGAAAGAGGCTAGGTGGCAAATGGTAAAACCAATGTTGGGCATTGCTGGAGGAGTTTTATTCAAGGCGAACTGTCAAGGGGTTCCCATTATAACCCAACCGTGTAAGGAACGCAAAATCAAGGAACATAACACCGATATGACGGAAACTAGGGTGGCAAGAGTGGAACAAAACACCAGGCATAAGGCCGAGACTTCCACCCTTTACCAAGTATATAGATGCATTAAAAATAGACAAGATATCATAATGATATCCCAACAATAAACATGTTCCAACAAGGAACAAACTCCAATCTTCACCTGCAACTAGCAACGCTATAAGAGGGGCTGAGCAAAGTGGTAACATAGCCAAACAACGGTTTGCTAGGACAAGGTGGGTTAGACGTTTGACATGGCAATATGGGAGGCATGATAAGCAAGTGGTAGGTATCGTAGCATATGCATAGCAAAAGATCGAGCATCTAGCAAGCAAAGATATAAGTGATTTCGAGGGTATGGTCATCTTGCCTGTAAAGTTCTCCGAGTTGACGTTAGCTTGATCCTCGTAAACGTACTCAACGGGCTCCTCGATCACGTACTCGTCTCCCGGCTCTACCCAAGCAAGAACAACAAGCAAAGGGAGACACAATCAACCACGTGCAATGCACAAACAACATGATGCAAAACATGGCATGATATGCGGGATGTGATATGCGATGCATATGCATGTTTCGGGAAGGAAAGATTGAACCTGGCCTCAACTTGGAAAACCAAGAGTGCCACTGGAAAGATGAGTTGATTTCGGTCAAAATCGATATAAAGATCACCGGAATCGGATGCATGTTTGGAAATGGCAAGCAAAACAAATATGGCACCGATCTGTGATTAACAGCACGAGGCCATCTAAATGCATCAAGAACAACAAGCTACTGCACTCTAACATAGCAACAAAGTACATGACAGGGATCAACTCAATATGCTTGACAAAAGATGAACACTGAGCTACGGCTAATTGACTCAATAGCAGGTTCAAACAAGCATGGCAAAAGTGCAAAAGATATCATCTTACAGACTTAGTGAAAATAACATGTCAGGAATTTAACATCAGGAAGTAATGTTTAGAGCAAGGTAACAACATTCTACAGGAACATATCATGGCAAAGCAAGACATGGCATGAAGCTACTCAAAGCATACAACAAAAGTCCCTTACTGACCATAAGCCAAAAGGGATCAGAAAATACAACGGCAACCATGTGAACATAGCAATTATCGTTAACAGATTCAGACTTGGTAGAAAACTGGAACATGGCAAAACAGATATTAAGTAGGCATGTTTACGAGTTCGATGCACTCACCACAAGGCATTGCATGATAAACTAAGCATACACCCAGCAAGTAGGCATGGAATAGATGCTAGACATGGCAAGAACAACATCATAGCATGCACGGATCAACTACAACAACCTCGGCAAAAATGCTTAACATGTAAACATTCTGCCAGGAACATTTTATAGCAAAAGTAGAGCTCGATTGACTCAAGCTACGGTGCTCCATAATTGCAAACAAAGACATGGATGGATAGAGCACCACAATATCTACAAAACATCATTACTGATCATGCTCAAAAGAGGCATGAATCACTCTGTATCAACATGAACACATGGCATAAAAATATAAACAGGGCAATGACTTAGAATATTTCTAAGTCCCTGAAATCAGCAACATTACGAGGGCTACTTTGCATGCTTGTGCTAGTCACCACAGAGATCACAAAAATACATGGCATACACCCATGTAAAGATGGCATGGCCTACTTCAAAACTCATGTAGAGCTCAAATTCATAGGAGGCACACAACAATCATGGCAAAAATGAAAAATGATCAATTACTGATAAGAAACTGAAACTAACAGAAACTAGAACTCTTGCAACAGCATTTAGGGCAACAAGATGAGCTCAAATGAACATGATGCAATGAGATGAAATGAAGTACTCGTCGAGACGAACAATTTGATATGCTACACGCCCGAAACGGAGCCACGGTTGCAGAGTTATGCCATGATGAAGATATGCAAAAATATTAGGGTTAGGGGCAAAAAGTCAACCCGAGATCCAGATCCAGATCGGGTACTATAGCAGCGCACGAACCGAGGTTCGCCGGCCAGAGTTCGAGGTCGCCGGACTTGGGGCCGAGGTCGCCAGACTTGGCGGAGGAAGGATCCGGCGAGGAGAGGGACTTGGCGCGGCAAGGCGACGGCGGAGGCGGAGGCGCTCCGCGACCGGCACGCGGTGGAGCTCGGCGAGGGCGACGGTCGTCGGCGGACGGGGCCGGCGAGGCGGCGCTGGGGCGGCGCTAGGACGCTGGCAGGCGGCGGGGCGATGGCGCGGGCGGCGTGCGGCCTCGGGCCAGGGAGGGCTGGCCACGGGCTGTGGCGGGCCGCGGTGGTGAGGAGCCGGCCGGGACATGTGGCACTCGATGGTTGGCTGGGCGCGGTTGTCCGGCGCGGCCCGGACGTTGTCCGGCGCGCGGAGGAGCGGGGAGCTAGGGTTAGGGTAGGGAAGATCCTTAAATTTCGGGGAGGAGTTAAATTTATAGGTAGAGGGACCTAGGAGGCTCCAAATTGAGCACGGTTTGCGGCCACGCGATCGTGATCGAATAGCCTAGATGATGGAGGAGGTTTAGATGGGTTTTGGGCCACTTTGGAGGGGTGTTGGGCTGCAACACACACGATGCCTTTTCGGTCCCTCGGTTAACCGTTGGAGTATCAAACGAAGTCCAAATGGCACGAAACTTGACAGGCGGTCTACCGGTAGTAAACCAAGGCCGCTTGGCAAGTCTCGGTCAAATCCAAAAACGTTTAACACCCGCACATGAAAAGAGGTAGAAAGGGACACCGGAGGACATAGGAGCGCCGGAATGCAAAACGGACAACGGGGAAAATGCTCAGATGCATGAGACGAACACGTATGCAAATGCAATGCACATGATGACATGATATGAGATGCATGACAAAGACAAAACAACACGAAGACAAAAAAACCTGACACCGAGGAAATAAAATAACTTAGTGCCGGAAAAGGCAAGAGTTGGAATACAAATATGGCATGTTACATACGGGGTGTTACATGCGTTGTGCTAACGCTTCCGCATTTGGTCTATGAGGGTACGTGGACACACTCTCCCCTCTCGTTGCTATGCATCACCATGATCATGTGTGTGTAGGAAATTTTTGAAATTACTACTTTCCTCAACACAACTCACAAGGGCGCGCCTGGGCCTCCTGGCGCGCCCTGGTGGGTTGTGCCCCCCTCGGGGCACCCCCAGGTGCAACCAGGGCCCATTTCCTTCCTTATGGCCCATAAAAAATCTCCGTAAAGTTTCGTGGCGTTTGGACTCTGTTTGATATTGATTTTCTGCGATGTAAAAAACATGGAAAAAACAACAACTGGCACTTGGCACTATGTCAATAGGTTAGTACCAAAAATGATATAAAATGATTATAAAACATCCAAGATTAATAATAAAACAACATGGAACAATAAAAAATTATAGATAGATTGGAGACGTATCAGTGGTGTCGGAAGCCTACTCAAAATAGAAGGTGAATCAAGTGCGGAGCTATATGGCAGTTCCTTAGCTCCCCTTGTCTTAGAGGGTACGATCTTGGTTCTAGTGTCTTTTAGATTCTTCATAGTGATCAACAGATATAATTCCCAAGTGACTCAGCAAATAGAGCATGCTCCCCGGCAACGGCACTAGAAAAAGGTCTTGATAACCCACAAGTATAGGGGTTCGCAATAGTTTTTTAGGGTAGCATTTCACCCAAATTTATTGATTCGACATAAGGAGAGACAAAGAATATTTGTAAGTATTAGCAGATGAGTTGTCAATTCAACCACACCTGGAGAACTAAATATCTGCAGCAAGGTGATCAGTAGCACAATAGTATGATAGTTTGATAGCAGTGATAACAGTAGCAATAGTAACATCAACAGTAACAATAGAAGTTTTGTAGTGATTGTAACAGTAGCAATAGCGAAAGTAACTTAGCAAAGATCAATATATGAAAAGCATAGGCATTGGATCAGTGATGGATATTTTTGTTGGATGACATTAATCTTATAACAGGCACAACCTAGAGCAATACACAATAGCTCCATTTCATCAATGTAATTTAGGCACATATTCCCTATATAGTCATACATGCTTATAATAAGAACTTGCATGACATCTTTTGTCCTACCCTCCCGTGACAGCGGGGTCCATATGGAAACTAAGGGATATTAAGGCTTCCTTTTAATAAAGAACTGGAACAAAGCATTAACACATAGTGAATACATGAACTCCTCAAACTACGATAATCATCGAAAAGAATCCCAAGTATTGTCACTTTGGGGTATGCGGATCATAACACATAATAGGTGCATATAAATTGCAAGATAGGATCAAGAACTCAAATATATTCATGAAAACATAAAGGGTTTAGATTTGAAATCATGGCACTTGGGCCCTAGTGACTAGCATTAAGCATAGCAAAATCATAGCAACATCAATCTCAGAACATAGTGGATACTAGGGATCAAGCCCTAACAAATTGACTCAATTACATGACAAATCTCGTCCAACCCCATCACCGTCCAGCAGGCCTACGAAGGAATTACTCACTCCCGATGGTGAGCATCATGAAATTGGTGATGAAGAAGGGTTGGTGATGATGATGGCGACGAATCCCTCTCTTCGGAGCCCCGAACGGACTACAGATCTGGCCTCCCGATGAAGAACAAGAGGTGGCGGTGGCTCCGTAACGTAAAACACGATAAAATTTATTCCCTTATTTTTTTTCTTGGGGAAAAGGAACTTATAGGCTTTAGATTAGGGTCATATGAGCCTTGTGGGCCCCACAAGGCAACCTGGCGCGCCTGGGGGGTGGCTACGCCTTGTTGCCTTGTGGGCAACAGGTGGCACTAGTATTTTTCACATATTCCATCAAAAATCTCCAGAAAGTTTCGTCCAATTCCTAGAACTTTTATTTCTACACAAAAAACAGCACCATGGTAGTTCTACTAAAAACATCGTCAGTTCGGGTTAGTTTCATTCAAATCATGCAAATTAGAGTCCAAAACAAGAGCAAAAGTGTTAGAAAAAGTAGATACGATGGGGACGTATCAAGCCGCCGCCCGCAGCTGCCGATTCACTTTCGGCCGCCGCCGAATCGAAGCATCTTCGGCGGTCCGGCTAGCCTAAATGCCTTCCCCAGCGAGGTCTAGGATGGGCTACGCTTCTTCCTAGGCTAGACCCCCGCCGAATTTAGGGGAGGCGTCCCGCAGCCGCTTGCCCGACGACCGCGAGTTTCGGCCGTTCTTTCCGCCGTGCGAAGCCGGTAACCCGTAGCGCCGAGCTCACGCCTTCATCTTGGCCGACTTGCATCCATCTCATATGCTGAGCACCCGCTGCCGGCCGCACCCACCACCGCAGAACGGCTGCCCCGGCCGATTTCTTCCACCCCGCAAGCAAGGCGTTCAACGAAATTCCCCAAGGTAAAAAAATGATGAAACTTGAAGGTTTTTTTATTGGTTTTGGAGAGTTAGTTTGACGGTGATTTTCCGCATTGTAGATGAGCTCATGTGACTCCTCTCTCGTAGAAGATTCCTTGTAGGATGGGGAATTTGATTTGAACGAAGAAGAGGACATTGCTATGCTAGTGGTGATGCACAAGGCGAAGAAGCCAAAGCACGGTGGTTCCGTGTATGGCCGTGCGTTCATTCGGAGGGAACGAGTTGAGGTGCTCAAGAGGTTGATGCGCAACGATTTTGCTTCACCACCCGTTTTTTCAGGGAAGTACATCCAACGCCGGTTCAAAATGTCCAAAGACTTGTTCATCCACATTGCAATTCTGTGAAGTGATACGTCTCCGTCGTATCTACTCATCCAAACACTTTTGCCCTTGTTTTGTACTATAACTTGCATGATTTGAATGGAACTAACCCGGACTGACGCTGTTTTAAGCAGAAGTGTCATGGTGTTATTTTTGTGTAGAAATAAAAGTTCTCGGAATGACCTAAAAATCAATGGAGAATTATTTTGGAATATATAAAAATTACTGGAAGAAAGATCCACGCCAGGGGCCCACACCCTGTCCATGAGGGTGGGGGCGCGCCCTACCCCCTAGGCGCCCCCCCTGCCTCGTGGGCCCCCTGGAGCTCCACCGAAATCAACTCCCACTCCATATATTCGTGTTCGGGGAGAAAAAATCAGAGCGAAGGATTCATCGCGTTTTACGATACTGAGCCGCCGCCAAGCCCTAAACTCTCTCGGGAGGGCTGATCTGGAGTTCGTTCGGGGCTCCGGAGAGGGGAATCCATCGCCATCGTCATCATCAACCTTCCTCCATCACCAATTTCATGATGCTCACCGCCGTGCGTGAGTAATTCCATCATAGTCTTGTTGGACGGTGATGGGTTGGATGAGATTTATCATGTAATCAAGTTAGTTTTGTTAGGGTTTGATCCCTGGTATCCACTATGTTCTAAGATTGATGTTGCTATGACTTTGTTATGCTTAATGCTTGTCACTAGGGCCCGAGTGCCATGATTTCAGATCTGAACCTATTATGTTTTCATCAATATATGAGAGTTTTTGATCCTATCTTGCAAGTCTATAGTCACCTACTATGTGTTATGATCCGGCAACCCCGAAGTGACAATAATCGGGACCACTCCCGGTGATGACCGTAGTTTGAGGAGTTCATGTATTCACTATGTGTTAATGCTTTGGTCCGGTACTCTATTAAAAGAAGGCCTTAATATCCCTTAGTTTCCAATAGGACCCTGTTGCCACGGGAGGGTAGGACAAAAGATGTCATGCAAGTTCTTTCCATAAGCACGTATGACTATATTCGGAATACATGCCTACATTACATTGATGAATTGGAGCTAGTTCTGTGTCACCCTATGTTATGACTGTTACATGATGAACCGCATCCGGCATAATTCTCCATCACCGATCCATTGTCTACGAGCTTTCCACATATTGTTCTTCGCTTATTTACTTTTCCGTTGCAATTGTTACAATCACTACAAAACACCAAAAATATTACTTTTGCTACCGTTACTTTTGTTATCGTTACCACTACTATCATATTACTTTGCTACTAAATACTTTGCTGCAGATATTAAGTTATCCAGGTGTGGTTGAATTGACAACTCAGCTGCTAATACTTGAGAATATTCTTTGGCTCCCCTTGTGTCGAATCAATAAATTTGGGTTGAATACTCTACCCTCGAAAACTGTTGCGATCTCCTATACTTGTGGGTTATCAAGACTATTTTCTGGCGCCGTTGCGGGGGAGCATAGCTCTATTCTTTGAGTCACTTGGGATTTATATCTGCTTATCATTATGAAGAACTTGAAAGATCCAAAAACCAAGATTTATCCCTCAACTACGAGGGGAGGTAAGGAACTGCCATCTAGCTCTGGACTTGATTCACCTTCTGTTTTGAGTAAGCTTGCGACACCTAGATCTACTTCTGCTATTAATTCTGATATGTCGCATGTTATTGATGATGCCACTTCTGCTATGCATGATACTTATGATGAAACTACTTCTATGCTTGATACTACTATGCCACTTGGTGAATTTCTTGATGAAGAACTTGCTAGGGCTAGAGAGAATGAAATTATTGAAACTGATAATATTGATGAAAGTGATGATGAAGATTCTCCCCCTAGATATGAATTACCTGTTGTGCCTAAGGGCTATGTTATGGATGAAGAAACTGCTAGAGATTTTCTTGCTTGCAATGATAGGAGTGATCTTAAGAAATTATTAGCTAAGCTGAAACAAAAAACTCTGAATGCTAGAATGAATATGATCCTGCTTATGCTACTTCACCTATCTTTGTTACTGATAAGGATTATGAATTCTCTGTCGACCCTGATATAATTACTTTGGTTGAATCTGATCCTTTCTATAGCTATGAATCTGAAACTGTTGTGGCACATCTTACTAAATTAAATGATATAGCCACCCTGTTCACTAATAATGAGAAAACTCACTACTATTATATCCTTAAGATATTTCCGTTCTCATTAAAGGGTGATGCTAAGATATGGTTTAATTCTCTTGATCCTGGTTGCGTGTGTAGTCCCCAGGATATGATTTATTACTTCTCTGCTAAATATTTCCCAGCTCATAAGAAACAAGCTGCTTTAAGGGAAATATATATTTTCTGCAAATAGAAGAAGAGAGTCTCCCACAAGCTTGCGGGACGCTTCTCCAATTACTTAATGCTTTGCCTGATCATCCTCTTAAGAAAAATGAAATACTTGATATCTTTTATAATGGACTAACCGATGCTTCCAGAGACCACCTGGATAGTTGTGCTGGTTGTGTTTTCAGGGAAAGAACACCAGATGAAGCTGAAATTTTATTGAATGATATGTTGACCAATGAAAATAATTGGACACTTCCTGAGCCAACTCCGAAGAAAAGGGGTGTTCTATTTCTCAGTCCTGAAGATATGCAAGAGGCAAAGAAATCTATGAAGGAAAAAGGTATAAAAGCTGAAGATGTTAAGAATTTACCTCCTGTTGAAGAAATACATGGTCTTAATTTACCGCATGTTGAAGAAATACATGGTCTTGATAACCCGACACAGGTAGTAAAGGTAAATTCTCTCTATAGATATGATAAAGATGAAATCCCTCCTACTAAGTTTGCTAGCCAATGCTTAGATGAGTTTGATAACTGTATGGTTAAGCAAGAAGATTTTAATGCTTATGTTGGTAGACAATTGAAACATAATGCCTATATGATTGAACACTTGAGTGATTATATGGCTAATGTTAAAGGTGAACTAAAACTTATTAGTAAACATGCTTCTATGGTTACCACTCAAGTAGAACAAGTACTTAAAGCTCAGAATGATTTGCTCAATGAATTGGATAGTAAAATTAATGATTTTGATGTTAGAGTGGCTACTAGAATTGGTAAAATGACTCAGGAACCTTTGTATCCTGAAGGCCATCCTAAGAGAATTGAGCAGGATTCTCAGAGAAATAATGTAGATGCACCTAGTCCATCTAAGAGGAAGAAAAAGAAAAATGATAGGACTTTGCATGCTTCTAGTGAACCTGTTATTGACACACCTAAGAATCCCAATGATATCTCTATTTCTGATGCTGAAACACAATCTGATAATGAGCATGAACCTAGTGATAATGTTAATAATGATGTTCATGTTGATGGCTCAACCTAGTAATGACAATGAAGTAGAGATTGAACCTGCTATTGATCTTGATAAACCACAATCAAATAATCAACGTATGATAAGAGAGACTTTGTTGCTAGGAAGCACGGTAAGCAAAGAGAACCATGGGTTCAGAAACCCATGCCTTTTCCTCCTAAACCATCCAAGGAAAAGGATGATGAGGATTTTGAGCGCTTTGCTGAAATGATTAGACCTATCTTCTTGCGTATGCGTTTGACTGATATGCTTAAAATGAATCCTTATGCTAAGTACATGAAAGATATTGTTACTAATAAAAGAAAGATACCAGAAGCTGAAATTTCCACCATGCTTGCTAAGTATACTTTTAAGGGTGGAATACCAAAGAAACTTGGAGATCCCAAGGTACCAACTATACCATGCTCCATTAAAAGAAACTATGTTAAAACTGCTTTATGTGATCTTGGAGCCGGTGTTAGTGTTATGCCGCTCTCTTTATATCGTAAACTTGATTTGAATAAGTTGACACCTACTGAAATATCTTTGCAAATGGCTGACAAATCAACTGCTATACCTGTCGGTATTTGTGAGGATGTGCTTGTTGTGGTTGCAAACATTACTATTTTAACAGACTTTGTTATTCTTGATATTCCCAAGGACGATAGTATGTTTATTATTCTTGGAAGACCCTTTTTGAATACTGCAGGGGCTGTTATTGATTGCACCAAAGGCAATGTCACTTTTCATGTTAATGGTAATGAGCATACGGTACACTTTCCGAGGAAACAACCTCAAGTCCATAGTATCAATTCTATTGGAAAAATTTCAACAATTACTATTGGAGGTTTTGAATTTCCTCTTCCTACTGTCAAGAAAAATATGATATTCTTATTGTTGGGGACATGCATATCCCCATTGAGGTAACCTAGTGTTATTCGAAAATTCTCCGGTTTCATGTTATTCGGAATGAGTTTGTTAACAAGACCTGATCAACCTTGTTAGTGGATTCCTTTTGATGAGCATGAGATGGATGAATTTAGAAAACACAACTCTCTGTACCCTCTTTTTTACTTTCTGTTGTTTATATAAAATAAAGCAAACATAGTTTTTTCTGTCTGTTTTCTGAATTATCAATGCAATAAAAAATACCCCGAAAATAAAAGTTCTCCAAATGCCTTGAAATTTAAATATGATTTTTTCTGAAATATTTGAGAATATCTGGCACTGAGAACACAGCAGGGGAGCAAGCACCTGGCCACGAGGGTCCAGGGCGCACCCTACCCCCTGCCTTGTGGGCCCATGGTGGCTCCCCTCCACTTATTCCAGCCACCACACACTCCTTCCTCCCAAAAAAATCACCAACCAGTTCAAACCCGAGTTCTAGCTCATCTTGCTGCCATTTTCGATCTCCTTGCTCAAAGCTCCATTCACAAAACTGCTTTGGGGGATTGTTCCTTGGTATGTGACACCTCCAATGGTCCAATTAGTTTTTGTTCTAGTGCTTTATTCACTGCATATTTTTGCTGCTTAGGTGACCCTGTTCTTGAGCTTGCATGTCAAATTTATATGGTCAAAAGTAGTTTTAATGCATGATATATCCTCTAGGCACCTGTGGGAGTAGTTGCTATCAATTTTGTTGAGTTTGGTTCACTTTTATTTTGAAGTTACTAAAAATTTAAAAAAAATCAGAGGAAGAAATATGTTTAGGAAAATGTACCAAGGTGGTCCTTCAAGGAAGCAAGGACCCAGGCTCGCAATACGCAATGCCGATGATGAACCACCGAGGGAAGCTCAAGTGCGGGCTTGTGAATGGCCGTCAGAGGATTTTATGGATCGAGCAGAAATCAAGGAAGAATTTAACGCGTATGTGCGTAATGCCGATCTTGAGAGCTTCGAGGCAGATAAGTGCCGCCAATACCACTATCTCACTGATTCCTTTGTGAGGAGGTTTGAATTTTCATCATCACGCAATTCTCAAACTGTCCTATTTGATCTTTATGAAAATTCTTACACTATGGACTTAGATGATTTTAATACTGCTTGCAAACTTTCACAATGGGGCAGCACTAGTGAGCCTCGCAAATCTAAGTTTAGAGATTTTCTTGCTAGTATAACTGTGGGGGAATCTAGAGATATAACACAAGCTACAATAGGGAGCATTCATTTTCCTGCTATACATTATTTTGCTCTCTTCATAGGTAGGTGCATAAATGGTAAGGATGAAGCATGTCACATGTGTGTCCCTGACCTCAATGTTCTCAGGAGTGCTGTATTAGGAGATAAACATTATAATTTGGGAGTCATTGTTGCACGTAGGTTGCATAATAATATATTTAATGGATATTTCTTTGGTGGAATTTATGCAACCTGTCTAGCTAATTTTCTTGATATACCCATACGCGGGTATGATATTGAGTTGCCTCCTGTTTATTTAGATTATGAGGCTATAGTTCGTCATCAGTTTGTTGAGAGGAACGATCAGTTTCTCCAGTACCAACTAATCTTTGACAGACGACGCACCTATCACGTCGCTCTCCATGCTCCTACTTTCTTTGACTTGCAGGCAAAAGGGAGATATGTTATAACCAGGGAGGAGGCGACCGAGTACGAGAGGAGGGCGGAGACAGCTCGCCTCCAAGCTGCAGCTCATCAGGCAATTGCCACTGCATCTCAGTATGACCCCAGCTACAACTTTGGATATCCGCCGGGCCAGCCGTGGCCATAGACCAACTTAGGCCAAAAGCCTAAGCTTGGGGGAGTACGTATTTCTCACCGACATTACATTCATGTTCACACACTCATGCTAGTTGTAGGTGCTCATACTTTTTCACTGTAATATCCATGCTAGTTTATTTTCCTTTTTATGCTTTCTTCTTGTGTGTTTGATAAACCTTAAGAAAAGAAAAAAAGAAAAAAACATAGTTGTAGCTTTTAGTTAGTTTACTTTTCATGCTGTAGTAGTAATAATTAAAAAGAAAACCCAAAAAGATTTCTCGTTCTTCTTTTGCTTGTTGGGAGCTATCCCGTGTAAATAGTTTTATTTCTTTCTTGTTCTTTGGGGGTCGAGAGGAGAAGACAATAATGAAAATGTTGAGTGGCTCTTATATGCATTATTGTTGATCTAACAAAGAACCCATATTACCTTGTCTTCTCTCTTGAATTAAATGCTTGCAGATTCCAGCTTAGTCCAATGCATGTGCACTATTATTATAATCCACACTATTCGGTCGTTCAAGTGAAAGGCAATAATGATGATTATATGATGAACTTATTGAGATGAGAAAAGCTGGTATGAACTCGACCTCTCTTGTTTTTGTAAATATGATTAGTTCATTGTTCCTGATTCAGCCTATTATGAATAAACATGTTTGCAATGACAATTAGAGAATATAGTTTCTTATGCCGTGCTTAATTAGCTAGGAGCTTATAATGGTTTACCTTGCGTGCCAACATGCTATTAAAATGGCTGTGATGTGGTATGATAGGGTGGTATCCTCTTTTGAACGATTCGAGTGGCTTGACTTGGCACATGTTCACGCATGTAGTTGACACAAAATCAACATAGCCTCTACGATATTTATGTTCATGGTGCATTATATCCTACTCATGCTTGCATTTAGTGTTGATTAATTTTAATGCATGTTCATGATTGTTGTCGCTCTCTAGCTGGTCGCTTCCTAGTCTTTTTCTAGCCTTCACCTATACTAAGCGGGAATACTGCTTGTGCATCCAATCCCATAAACCCCAAAGTTATTCCAATGAGTCCACCATACCTACCTATATACGGTATCTACCTGCCGTTCCAAGTAAATTTGTATGTGCCAAAGTCTAAACCTTCAAATGAAATTCTATTTTGTATGCTCGAATAGCTCATATCAACTAGGGTTATCCGTATCTTCCATGTTAGGTGGGTTATTCTCAAGAGGAGTGGACTCCGCTCCTCACTCATGAGAAAGTGGCTGGTCACCGGGATGCCCAGTCCCATGCTTTATGCAAATCAAATCAAAATAATTGTAAACAAAACTCCCCGGGGACTGTTGTTAGTTGGAGGCACTCGTTGTTTCGAGCAAGCCATGGATTGATGCTTGTTGGTGGAGGGGGAGTATAAACTTTACCATTCTGTTTGGGAACCGCCTATAATGTGTGTAGCATGGAAGATATCGCCATCTCTCGGTTGTTATGTTGACAATGAAAGTATGCCGCTCAAAATATTATTTATCTCTATTTCAAAAACCGAGCTCTGGCACCTCTACAAATCCCTGCTTCCCTCTGCGAAGGGCCTATCTATTTACTTTTATGTTGAGTCATCACCCTCTTATTAAAAACCGCCAGCTAGAGAGCACCATTGTCATTTGTATTCATTACTGTTAGTTTACATTGAGTATGACTTGACTGGATCTCTTTTACCATGAATTACAATGTCTAGTCAGTCCTCGATCTTTAAAGGTGCTCTGCATTTATGTTTTGCGGTCTCAGAAAGGGCTAGCGAGATACCATCTTGTCATATCATATCATGATTATTTTGAGAAAGTGTTGTCATCCGAGATTTATTATTATTGCTCGCTAGTTGATTATGCCATTGATATGTGTAAACATGAGACCTAAATGTTATTGTGAATATGGTTAGTTCATAATCTTTGCTGAAAACCTGAATGTTGGCTTTACATATTTACACCAACAAGAGCAAACAAAATTTGTAAAAGTTTTCTTTATCACTTTCAGTTTATCAACTGAGTTTCTTGAGGACAAGCAAAGGCTTAAGCTTGGGGGAGTTGATACGTCTCCGTCGTATCTACTTTTCCAAACACTTTTGCCCTTGTTTTGGACTCTAACTTGCATGATTTGAATGGAACTAACCCGGACTAACGATGTTTTCAGCAGAACTGTCATGGTGTTATTTTTGTGCAGAAATAAAAGTTCTCGGAATGACCTGAAAATCAACGGAGAATTATTTTGGAATATATATAAAATACTGGAAGAAAGATCCATGCCAGGGGGCCCACACCCTGTCCACGAGGATGGGGGGCACGCCCTACCCCCTTGGACGCGCCCCCTGCCTCGTGGGCTCCCTGGAGCTCCACCGACCTCAACTTCAACTCCATATATTCGTGTTCGGGGATAAAAAATCAGAGAGAAGGATTCATCACGTTTTACGATACGGAGCCGCCGCCAAGCCCTAAACTCTCTCGGGAGGGCTGCTCTGGAGTCTGTTCGGGGCTCCGAAGAGGGGAATCCGTCGCCATCGTCATCATCAACCTTCCTCCATCACCAACTTCATGATGCTCACCGCTATGCATGAGTAATTCCATCGTAGGCTTGCTGAACAGTGATGGGTTGGATGAGATTTATCATGTAATCGAGTTAGTTTTGTTAGGGTTTGATCCCTAGTATCCACTATGTTCTGAGATTGATGTTGCTATGACTTTGCTATGATTAATGCTTGTCACTAGGGCCCGAGTGCCATGATTTCAGATCTGAACCTATTATGTTTTCATCAATATATGAGAGTTCTTGATCCTATCTTGCAAGTCTATAGTCACCTACTATGTGTTATGATCCGGCAACCCCGAAGTGACAATAATCGGGACCACTCCCGGTGATGACCGTAGTTTGAGGAGTTCATGTATTCACTATGTGTTAATGCTTGGTCCGGTACTCTATTAAAAGGAGGCCTTAATATCCCTTAGTTTCCAATAGGACCCCGCTGCCACGGGAGGGTAGGACAAAAGATGTCATGCATGTTCTTTCCATAAGCACGTATGACTATATTCGGAATACATGCCTACATTACATTGATGAATTGGAGCTAGTTCTGTGTCACCCTATGTTATGACAGTTACATGATGAACCGCATCCGGCATAATTCTCCATCACCGATCCATTGTCTACGAGCTTTCCATATATTGTTCTTCACTTATTTACTTTTATGTTGCTATTGTTACAATCACTACAAAACACCAAAAATATTACTTTTGCTACCATTACATTTGCTATCGTTACCACTACTATCATATTACTTTGCTACTAAATACTTTGCTGCAGATATGAATTTATCTTGGTGTGGTTGAATTGACAACTCAGCTGTTAATACTTGAGAATATTCTTTGGCTCCCCTTGTGTCGAATCAATAAATTTGGGTTGAATACTCTACCCTCGAAAACTGTTGCGATCCCCTATACTTGTGGGTTATCATGAAGCAGTATGATTGATCCTTTGAGCAGAGGAGGAATCGTGTAGGGTTTCTTGGACATAGCACTGAACAGAAGGTGACCGACGCATTGCAGATGATGGCCTACGGTGCTCCGATAGACTACCTTGATGACAACTTGGCGATGGGAGAGAGCACTTCTATCTTTTATGTCAAACAATTTGCAAACACTATGGTAGAAGTGTTTGGTGTAGAGTACTTGAGAGCTCCCAATGCTTAGGACATTCAGAGGTTGTTGGAGATGAACAAAGCTCGTGGGTTTTCAAGTATGCTAGGGTCCGTCGATTGCATGCATTGTAAATGGAAAAATATCCCAAGAGCATGGCATGGACAATTTAAGGGTCGTGGGAAGGATGCCACTATCATTCTTGAGGACGTTGCCGATCAAGAAACATGGTTTTGGCATTCATATTTTGGGATGCCTGGATCTTGCAATGACATCAACATGCTCGATCAGTCACCTCTTTTTTCCAAGTTAGCAAATGGAGAAGCACCACATGTGACCTTCGAAGCAAATGACCACACATACAAATACGGGTACTATCTTGCAGATGGGATCTACCCGAGGTGGAGTACTTTTGTCAAGCCAATTGCAAAACCCCAAGGTAAGAAAGAACTCATCTTTCACAATGCACAAGCAACAACTAGGAAAGATGTTGAGAGGGATTTGGGATTTTGCAATCCCAATTTGCTATTGTGCGATGACCATCTAGATTCTGGGATAAGAGAACCCTTTGGTATATCATGACTGCTTGCATGATCATGTATAATATGATCATTGAGAATGAGCATGGACAGGGTTTAGATTACACCTTTTATCAGTTGATGGGCATACGCTCCATGTCGATGAGAAGAGAGGGGCGAATCAAACGTTTCATGAAGGTGTAAAATGAAATTAGAGACTCCGATGTGCACTATGAACTTCAGAAAGATTTGTTGGAGGAGTCTTGGAAATACCATGGCGAAAGAGCCGCCTAGTTTCATTTATTTGTTTGTTGTATTGTACAAAACTATGTTGAATATGTGTTGCATTTGATCTTATGGATTTGATGAATTATATAATAACTTGGTATTGTCGACAAGTGAAATTTTTAAGTTGATTTTTAGATGTTGTATTTCAATTTGTGCGGCTGAACAGCAGCTACAGCGGTCGCACGACTAGCAGCCGGTTTTGCATCTCTAATTTGCATTTCTATTGTAGTTGCTCTTTTACATCTCTGTTTTGCATCATCTGTTGAAGTTGGCCCTTTTCTGAAGATGCAAAAAACACCTTTTGAAGATGTAAATTTTTACATCTTCTGTTTTACATCTCAAAATTTGCATAGTCTATTGAAGATGCTCTAAAGCATCAGTACTAATGCGATAGTCGCATCCTGGTACACTCGCGGTTATATTGATCCCCTAGAATTTGATAACCTTTGGCGGTCAATCTTCTGGCTGGCCACCGTACCTGTGGATGAGCGACACCAAGAACGCCAGGAGCCCGGCAATGAACACGCCGTCGTTGCACGTGCAGGCCATCGTCTCCCGGTCGTCCTCGCAGCATGTCGCCCCAACCGACACCATGGCTCCGGTAGAGCTGCCGATCGCCAAGCCCCTGAGGTCCACGAACTTTTTGTCCATGACCATGGGCGTCCGCGGCAGGAACAGGCACATGTAACCCATGGTCACATTGAACAGCGAGAAGTAGACGCCAAACGAGACCCACAGCGACAGCTGTCATGGGACGCCGGCAAGGAAGAGAGGATCTTCATTCAGGGGGACGCGTATGGTGAAGAAGCAGATGGTTAAAGAGAGGGGCAGTGTATAGGCTGCTATTATCCAATCCACAATGTGTGGCACCTTCGAATCCCTGACTGTCCGAGGTGCCGACAATGACATGGATGTCATCCTGTCCAATGGGCTGTTGCGCCGGTGCCGCCTTGGACCTCAAGTCACAGCACGATATTCTGAGATCATATGCACAGGGAAAGCTAACCGTTTGCGAGATAAGATGAGAGCAATTGTATTTTTTTGCCATGGGACGTGGAGAAACAAATCCTTGCAAGCCTCGCTCTATATATAATCTCGCAAAAAAGTCCCTATAATCCATTCATGTTGCCACTTCTCATCTTCACCACGATAGTGATCATGTTGTGCACATATTCATGATGAACGTGACAATCCCAAAGCGATGGGCTTGGTCATCATAACTCTAGCACGCCTTTTGATGAGCCCTCCCCATGCCGACTTGTAATTCCACGGACTTGTAATGACGGTGGACGCCACCCTTCTCTAATCTACACTTCGTCAACAACACTTGGTGCATGCACCACTCCCCACACACATGCTCCCTAGCACAAATGCATGTGCTTCACCACAGAGAAAATATTGGTTCCTATGAACCATGATTGGTCGGGTCGAGGAACCATGTTGTGGGGTAGTGAA
The DNA here is from genome assembly GCF_003073215.2 of Triticum urartu. Classification (NCBI taxonomy): domain Eukaryota; kingdom Viridiplantae; phylum Streptophyta; class Magnoliopsida; order Poales; family Poaceae; genus Triticum; species Triticum urartu. The sequence continues at coordinate 138,880,448 of NC_053025.1, read as the reverse complement.
CACCAAATTTAGAGAGGAATCGACAAACTCGTCGTGGTCTGGGTAGGAGTGGCCATGATGGAGGCTCACGGAGGTGGATATGCGGGGTGCAAAGTCAGTGTAGACGGGCGCAGGGTGGTAGCCGTTGAGGCCCCGGGGGAGGTGTTTTCCTCATAAGTTGCTGAAGACATTTGGAAACAATCGTGTAGCTTCGGGGTTGAGTGAGGCGCGACAGAGGAGTGAGAGAGAGGGGCATGTGCATTCGCAGTTGCGATGGATGCGGTGCTGGTGCGAGCTAGCAGTCGCCGGTTGAAGGAATGCGAACTCGCCGGGGGTGGTGCCGGCAGGGTCATGCAGGTGTTGTCCCGGTGCTCGTCACCCTCCTGGAGTCCAGCGTTGATGCGTGGCTGCTGCTGCGGTGGCATGCTCTGAATTTATAAAAGTAATGGCATGGATGGGTATATTGATGTCTAGAACTAAAAATAAATACTTCATTTATTTAAATTTAAAAAAATATTTTATTTTACTGGTGGCAGGAATGTGGACACCGAGGTCTAGAACTAAATATGATATTGTATTTCATCAACTACGTAAATTCTATTTCCGCGACCACATATGACCGATGTAATCCAACTTTATCCGAAAGAAAATTTTTTTCGTTAACCCATCACACCACGTCATGAGTTCTGTTTTCGCCATCAGTGCATGACCGACCAAATCCAACTTAATCAAAGAATATTGTTTTTGTTAGCCCACCACTCCACGCATGTCAATACTCTGGTTTTAGTTAGCCCACCACTGGTGCATGACCAATTTAATTCAACTTTAATCCAGAATTTTCCTTTAAAATTCTATTTTTTTTCTCATTGGCCCATAATCTTGCATAACCCCGGTCCTCATTGCACAACCTCCTTTGTTACTCCTATGATCCAGGACTCATCCTCTACTTTTTTGAGGCAACTTGTTATTCAGACAACTTGTCAGCATATATAAACCGATAGATTTTGGTGTAATAAAGCAATATGAGACTATTTAGTGGGCGAACCAATAGGAAAAGCTGAATATACAATTCCTGATATGCTGCCCGCTTAGGCCTTGGGCTGGAAGACGTAACCCAAGCAGAGTTGTGCAATGCAGATGGGCTGACCCACATAGCACTGACTTGTATGTATTATGTCTCTATGTTTATTGTATAGAATTGTTCCATGACGTTTTGTGTAGCACAATGTTGGACCAACGTGCAGGTGCTGGGTTTGATTCACAACTTCGACAATTAGTTTTTATATGCTTCAGCCGAGTATTGCGGGTTGATTCTCTAGAAGTAAGGGGCTTTTCTGCAAAATACCACGACAAAACAAAAAAATCACCTTTCTTTATTAATAGGTATAGAAAAGCACACAAATTTGCCATCCTTTCTATAATAAAATTACCGCATAGCCAGTGATTAAAAATATTTTTTAGGAAAATTTAATTCGACATAGCTATTAAATTTAATTTGCTACAACATCTAAATTTCCAAGTACGTGGCAAGTTTGCCTATTAAATAATAAAGGATGTACACCGATTTTACCATGATCTATATTTTCTTTTGTTATAACATTTGAATCACATGCGCTGGAAATAAAATTTACCATGGTAGAAATAAAAAAGTTTGCCATGTAATGTACTCCCTCTGATTCAAATTAATTGACGTTGACTTTTTAAAACTTTGTATTAAAATTTTACCGAGTTAGCGTCAATTAATTTGGATTGGAGGGAGTACCAAAAACTTGCCTTGGTTCAGATAGAACATTGCAAAAATATGCAAAAAGATGTTGTAGAATATAAATTTGCCCCGTGTTTGTATATAAATTTGCTGTGAGTCCAAAAGAATAAATTGCCATGATTCTAATAATAAATTTGCCACGGTTTACAAAAGGAATTTACCATGGTTTGATCAACAAATGTGTAGAGAAATGAATTTGCCATGGTTTGTTCAAAAAATTTGCCCTCTTCCAAGAATAATTGACCATGTTCCAACATTATTTGACCATGGTCTAACAAATAAATTTGCCATGTTCCAAATATAAAATTTTCATTATAGTGAACAAAATAGGTATACTGTAACACCCACGATGCGGTTATATCTCCCACGTGTCGGAGCACGACTTAGAGGCATAACCGCATAGTAGGCATGTCGCAAGAGAGGTAATCTTTACACATCTCATGTACTGAATAAGAGGGATAAAGAGTTGGCTTACAATCGCCACTTCACGCAATACATAAATATAGCATTACATCATCCAGAATACAATCAAGGTCCGACTACGGAACCAAATAAAGAAAGACAACCCCTAATGCTAGATCCCCGATCGCCCCGACTGGGCTCCACTACTGATCAACTGGAAACAAAACAACACAACGAACACGATCTTCATCAAGCTCCCGCTTGAGCTCGGCTGCGTCATCTGCACTGGTATCAACGGCACCTGCAACTGGTTTAGGAAGTAATCTGTGAGCCACGGGGACACAGCAATCTCACACCCGCGAGATCAAGACTATTTAAGCTTATGGGTAGGATAGGGTAATAAGGTGGAGTTGCAGCAAGCACTAGCATATACGGTGGCTAACTTACGCAAATGAGAGCGAGAAGAGAAGCAAAGCACGGTCGTGAACTAGAAGTGATCAAGAAGTGATCCTGAAACTACTTATGTTCAAGCATAACACAAGAATCGTGTTCACTTTTCGGACTCCGCCGGAAAGAGACCATCACGGCTACACACGCGGTTGATGCATTTTAAGTGTCAAGTTCTCTACAACTGGACATTAACAAATTACCATCTGCCCATAACTGCGGGCACGGCTTCCAAAAGTTCAAAACCCTGCAGGGGTGTCCCAACTTAGCCCATCACAAGCTCTCACGGTCAACAAAAGATATTCCTTCTCCCAGGAAGACCCGATCAGACTCGGAATCCCGGTTACAAGACATTTCGACAATGGTAAAACAAGACCAGCAAAGCCACCCGATGTGCCGACAATCCCGATAGGAGTCGCACGTATCTCGTTCTCAGGGCAACACCGGATGAGACTAGCTACGAGTAAAACCAAACCTCAAGTTCCCTCGAGGTGGCCCCGCAGGCAGCTCGGTTTGGACCAACACTTAGACAAGCACTGGCCCGGGGGCTTAAAATAAATATGACCCTCGGGCTAGCCGACCCGAGGGAAGGGGTAGGTGGTGGTGAGGCAAATGGTAAAACCAAGGTTGGGCCTTGCTGGAGAAGTTTTATTCAAAGCGAACTGTCAAGGGGTTCCCATAACACCCAACCGTGTAAGGAACGCAAAATCAAGGAACATAACACCGGTATAACGGAAACTAGGGCGGCAAAAGTGGAACAAAACACCAGGCATAAGGCCAAGCCTTCCACCCTTTACCAAGTATATAGATGCATTAATTAAATAAGAGATATTGTGATATCCCAACAATAACCATGTTCCAACATGAAACAAACTTCAGCTTCACCTGCAACTAGCAACGCTATAAGAGGGGCTGAGCAAAGCGGTAACATAGCCAAACAACGGTTTGCTAGGAAAGGAGTGTTAGAGGCTTGACATGGCAATATGGGAGGCATGATATAGCAAGTGGTAGGTATCGTGGCACAGCAATAGAGTGAGCAACTAGCAAGCAAAGATAGAAGTGATTTCGAGGGTATGGTCATCTTGCCTGAGTTCCCGCAAGGAAGAAGAACGAGTCCATGAAGAAGACAAACGGACGAAGTCGAACGAATCCTCACAAACGCGACGTTATCGGAACCAATCCGAAGAAGCAACACCGGAAAGAAGCAAACAACATAGTGAATAACCATCACATAACATGGCATGATGCACAACCAAGTATGATGCATGTCCGGTTTAATGAGGCATGGCAAAGAGACCATCACGGCTACACACGTGGTTGATGCATTTTAGTTAAGTAAAGTGTCAAGTTCTCTACAATCGGAAATTAACAAATTCCCATCTGCCCATAACCGTGGGCATGGTTTTCGAAAGTTCAAAACCCTGCAGGGGTGTCCCAACTTAGCCCATCACAATCTCTCGCGTTCAACGAAGGATATTCCTTCTCCCAGGAAGACCCGATCAGACTCGGAATCCCGGTTACAAGACATTTCGACAATGGTAAAACAAGACCAGCAAAGCCACCCGATGTGCCGACAATCCCGATAGGAGTCGCATGTATCTCGTTCTCAGGGCAACACCGGATGAGACTAGCTACGAGTAAAACCAAACCTCAAGTTTCCCCGAGGTGGCCCCGCAGGCAGCTCGGTTCGGACCAACACTTAGACAAGCACTTGCCCGGGGGGACTTAAAATAAAGATGACCCTCGGGCTGACCGACCCGAGGGAAGGGGTAGGTGGTGGTGAGGCAAGTGGTAAAACCAAGGTTGGGCCTTGCTGGAGAAGTTTTATTCAAAGCGAACTGTCAAGGGGTTCCCATAACACCCAACTGTGTAAGGAACGCAAAATCAAGGAACATAACACCGGTATGACGGAAACTAGGGCGGCAAGAGTGGAACAAAACACCAAGCATAAGGCCAAGCCTTCCACCCTTTACCAAGTATATAGTTGCATTAATTAAATAAGAGATATTGTGATATCCCAACAATAACCATGTTCCAACATGGAACGAACTTCAGCTTCACCTGCAACTAGCAACGCTATAAGAGGGGCTGAGCAAAGCGGTGACATAGCCAAACAACGGTTTGCTAGGAAAAGAGTGTTAGAGGCTTGACATGGCAATATGGGAGGCATGATATAGCAAGTGGTAGGTATCGCGGCACAGCAATAGAGCGAGCAACTAGCAAGCAAAGATAGAAGTGATTTCGAGGGTATGGTCATCTTGCCTGAGATCCCGCAAGGAAGAAGAACGAGTCCATGAAGAAGAAAAATGGACGAAGTCGAACGAATCCTCACAAACGCGACGTTATCGGAACCAACCCGAAGAAGCAACACCGGAAAGAAGCAAACAACATAGTAAACAACCATCACATAACATGGCATGATACACAACCAAGTATGATGCATGTCCGGTTTAATGAGGCATGGCATGGCAAAGTGCAACAATCAATACTACAAATTAAGTGGAGCTCAATATGCAATGAGTTGCATATTGACGAAACACCACAAGACTTGTTTAGTTCTCTCTCATTTATATACCCAACAAGATTAAAGGTTATTAAACATGGCAAGAGGTGAAGCATATGAAAACTACCTATCTAGGCAAGTTTAAATGAGGCCGGAACAACAAACAACAAATCCGGAAACTCCTCATGTGCATATATTAGGTTTGGTCCTGTTCTGCCCTAAACCATATTTTAGAGTTGTTAAGCATATAAAGAGATGCTACCATGTTAAACTAGGCATTTTTCTACCCCAAATACATATAAAGTTTGTTAGGTTTGGAGCTACGGTTATTTAGTTATGAATTTAATCATTTTAGCATGTTATTTAAGCAAATTAAAGCAAACATCATTTTAAGCATTACAAACATGGATGAAAGTGGCATATTATAAAACTAGGCAAAATTCTAAGCAAGTTACATATATAAAACATTTTAATATGATGCACGGTTGATGAGTTTTTATATGCATGAAGTGCAAGGGTTTTTCTGCAAATCTGTAAAACTCTGGTTAAATAGCAAATTCGTAGAACCAAAAAAACATCCACTGGGCCGAAACTGGGCAGCCCGACAGTGCATGGCCCGACAGCAGGAATAAAAAAAGAAGGCGCTCAGGGGGGGTGTCCTCACCCAGTGGGCTTCGGCCTAGGTTGGTTACGGGCTGGGTAGTAGGGGGCGCTGGAGCGGCCGGTCGAGGCGTTGTGTGAGTCAACGAGGCAGCGACGCGCTCAAGACGAAGCAGAGGCTTGGTGTTGACCTCGGCGCGGCCATGCGCGAGCGGAACAGGAAGCAGGGCGAGGCGACCTGGCCGTGGTCTTCATCGGCGGCGGCGGAGAGGCGCAAAGGCTCGATGCGGGACGGCGGCGCAAGGACTGCGGGGCTCCGGCGGAAGAGGCGCAGGGGCTTGCGGCTCGGCGCTCCGGCGCGAAGACGGACTGGGCGCTCCTCCCGGTGGTCCTTGACGGTGGCGACAGGGCGCTAGTGCTCCGGCAGCTTGGTCGCCGGGAGAGCGACGGACGAGGGCGAGAACGCAGGGGCCTCGCCGGATCTTGCGGAGATGGCGACGAACGGAGCAAGGCGACGGAGGAGCTGCAAGGACAAGGCAGGGAATCAAATTCAGAGAAGTAGCAGCGAGGGAGGAAGGAGAGGACGGTCATGGCGTTGGGGCGGAGCTCCTGTGCGTGACAGAGAAAGAGAGAAGGAAAAATTGAGAGAGAGACAAAGAAGAACTAGAAGGAGGGAGAGAGCACGGGAAGGAGAGGGGCAACAAGGACGACCTGCGGGTTCGGGCAAGGAACAGAGCAGCTCCGGCGGTGGCGCTCGCCGGCACGGGATCCTGGTGGCTTCGGTGGTGCGGGGAAGCACGGGAGGATGCAGGGGTGCCTGGCGCTGCGGGATCGGGGCTCCCTTGCTCGAGCTCCTGGGCGCGTGCTCGCGCACGAGAGCGAGAGGAGGCTGGGCCTCGGGTGACTGAATCGGGGCCAGGGGCGCGGCTACGCAGGGAGGCCGCCAGTTGGCTTGATGATGAAATTGAGGGGTGGAGCTGGATGGATCGGGAGGAGCTGGGGAGTGGAAACGAGGAGGGGATGGATCCCGAGATAGATCGAGACCGGGTGGCGGCGGCGGGATTGGACTGATGGGACAAACCTCCTAATTTTTAGGGTTGGACCTCAAGTATATATAGCAGGTGGATTTGGGGTGCATTTGGGCCCTCCGATTCAAATCAGACGGTCGAGAAAATTAGAGTGGGCGAGTCCAACAAATAAACAAAGACGTTTTGGGGATGTTGGGTGACGATCCGGACGCAACGGACACGAGTGCCCGGTCGGGTTCGGGGAGGTTTTCGGACGCGCGAGGGGTTCTGAGAACTGAGCAGAGAGGGGTTTTCGAACAGTGCGATCGCATCGAACGACTCCGGACGCGGAGAGGGGTAGGTTGGAGCTTGTGTGCTGTGCAGAAGGCCTCGGGCTGAGAGGAGAGAAGAGTGAGAGAGAGAGGCCCGGCGTCTGTTTCCGAAGACCGAAAACGCCCGACGATTGACCGGCTATATTGCCGCTATAGTTATCCGTTGGGGCGTCAGACGGACTCCGAATGCGATGAAACTTGACAGGCGGCCTATCTACACTATAATAAGATCGCACGCCAACTCTCATCCCATTCCGAGAACATATTCCGGCCACCTATAAATAATATTTCAAACGTGCCGCGGGCGCGTGCAAATGTGTCTGGGCTCGGAACAGACAACGGACGGAACTGGGAAACCCAGACTAATGCAAGTTTCGAAAACATGATGATGCAATGCGGATGACGACATGACAAGATGCAACACGCAAGCAAAAGACAAGGCAACAACAGCGAATAACTGAAAGACACCTGGCGCAACAGTCTCGGGGTGTCACATATACCATGGATTGTTAAGTAAATATGCCATGGTCCAATTTTTTTTGCCATGCTCCGTGAAGTAAATTTTCCATGATCCATAAAGTAAATTTGCCATGGTCCAAAGAAAGAATTTTCCATGGTCCAAAAAAGTAATTTGCCATGGTCTAAAAAATCATGGCAAATGTGGATAGAGAAGTACATGTGTAGGGGCAACTATAATTGTCATGGAAATTGAACTGCTTATTATCAATGCAAATGTTGCATTGGCTAAGTTTGGAAAAAAACATGTATTGGCAAAAAAGGGCTAAATTGGCATGTGATCATTAAAAAAGATTTTACATATTTGTGTGGCAAAATTTAGAAAAATGAATTTTGTAAAACAATAATATATCATGGAAAATTAATTCTGTATATCATGGCAAATATGTGGATAAAAGTACTTGTATCATGTCAACTATACATATCATTGCAAATTTACTACCTATTATCATGGAAGAAGTTGTTTGCATGGCTAAGTTTGATAAAAAAAAGCCACGGTATTTGCAAAAGAGCTAAATTGGCATGGAAAATTTAGGAAAATGATTTTTTAAACAAATAAATATCAAGGAAAAATTTGTTGTGTAGATAATGGAAAATAAGGAGAAAAAGTACTTGTATCAGGGCAACTACACATATAATGGCAACAAAATAATACCCAATATCATGGCAAACTATTTTTTTGTAAATCTATTTTGGAGAAAAAACACTGTCGGTAAATGTCGCAGGCGCAGGATTCTTCTTGGTGGCTGGTGGTGATCTCCCTCGGTTCTATGCCGGGAACTAAGGAGGATGTGTGCAGGGAGCTCTGTGCTCCTGGAGCTTGTTCCTGGTGAGGTCGCCGGGGTCGGCGTCGATGCGCGGCAGAGGCGGTGCTCGTCGGGCCTCATCTCTTGCCGGAGCCATTTAATGAACATAAATTTGCCAATTTATTCTAAAACCATGGCAACTAATAAAACCATGTGCGAATAACATTTTTTTTCTTTCTAAAACCAGCCCTGCTAACAAAAAAATTGGTATCTAATTGTGAAGAACATGGCAAATCGCTAAAATTTGCAATGTTTTGGAAACAAAAAAAGTTTTGAATATAGTCATTAGAGTCATTATCAAAAAAAATTGATGTGTTCTTATGTATAAAAGATACACACACATCTTTTTTGTCAAACCGTAGTCCTCCAGGGAGGACTAGTACATTTTATTAACATCCCAAACTGTGTACAGATAACAACCTCCCCTTAGGAAGGTTGACGGCTTCAAAAGCCTTCAAAAGCCATCCTTCTTGAAGGGTGTCGGGTGACCCTCTTCCCCCTCTACCCTCCGTGTACCGGAAGAAATCTTAGGATTCGTCTGGGCAGCAGCGTCGTCATCGTCGCATTCCTTTTTGAAGGTGGTGCTTGGTACACGGCAACTCGGTGGCTTTGGAGTGTGGTGGTTATCTTCGGTGGGCACATCGGTCGCGGTGTGCCGTAGCTTTCGTTGATCCGGCGTTGTTGGCATTTCTTCTTTTATTTTCTCTTGTTATTTCTTTTGGGCGTGCTTGTGCTGTTTGCCCCAGCGTTGATCGGAATGTTGTATTGGGTGGTTGCTATATCAATATAGCGGGGCGTAAGCCTATTTCGGTAAAGCCTTTTTAGAGTTACATCTTGATCCTTTGGTACAAAGATAAACAAAACTAGTAGCTGCTCTATTTTTTGAAAGCCCTTTTAGCAAGAGAATGAGCAACTAGACTAAGAGTTCTACGGATATGGATAACTTTAGAGCTTAAGAATCAGAAGAAGCAAGAAAGAAATCTGCAAGAGTGGGTCTGATGCTCCAATGCCAGGATCAGAAATAATGTTCTTGACCTCAACCGCAATTGCTAGTGTTTTGCAATCTGTAAGGAATTTGATATCTCTCCATCCAAGTTCTTTAGCTATTAAGGCCCCCAATAAAAGTCCTAAAGCTTCGGCCTACAAAATAGAATTTGTATCCAAAGAGATTTCCTAGATAAAGAGAGAATGATGAGAGGACTCCTATTCTTTTAAGAAAACTCCAATTGTTGCCATATTCCGTGCCATGGAAGGATTAAAGGACACATCAACAAAAGCTTTAGGATGCGCGATCTGAAAGTGATTAGAGGGGTGATCCGATTTATTAGATGAATGTAAAGTCAGTTCATTCGATGCTCTATCCAGAGGGTCATCTACTCCTGCATTAAGCAAAGCCTTCGTAGCATAAAGCACCTGCAAAGGGGACCATTCTTTCTTTTCGAAGATGAAATCATTTTGAGCTTTCCAGATGTTGCACAGAAGAGAATGATGGAGTGGAGTGGAGAAGGGGCACCCGTGCTTTCTAGTGCTCGGGTCGATGGCATCCATGGAGGGGGCGAGCTTTGTGGTCCAAGTTGAGGAGGTGGTCCATGATGGACAGAGGCGGAAGGAGTGCGAGGACTCCGGACGATGGTCTCCAAAAATTGAGCCTTCAGGGGTCGCTAGCAGAGGGGAACGATGCGGCGGGCGGAGGGGAGGGAAACGAGGCGGCGGCGTGGGGCGCCGGGGGGGGGGGGGGGGGGGGGGGGGGGGGGGGGGGGGGGGGCGGGCGCGACCAAATCGGCCGGCATCGAAGAAGAGTGAGGAAGGAGAGAGAGGACCGCGGGTTTGGTCGGGGAAATGACGAGGGCTAAATTGCAAAAACACCGCCGCGACATGAATTTCGGGACGGAGGGAGTACTTCAGCTACAAACGAAAATTATACAACAAGCGCCTAGGCCCCAAGCTAACACGCCACAACACAGTTGAACGAAGCTGCAATGACCATTTCCTTGTGGGCTCATCCCCTAAAAAAGATTTCCTCGTTGGCTCGTACTCCTACAAGGGTGAGTAAAATTCCAGGGTGGTCCATGGACCACCCTGGCCACCCTCTGGCTACGTCAATGGTGTCAGTCCAATATGGCTATTGTTGTTAATATGTCGATTTTTTTCTTCAGAAGATTGCTGTTGTTTGGTTGTGTGCATCTTAGTTATGCAGAGGTCGGGTGTTGCTCAGCATGTTTTATATTCACTTGGTGCTACATTTGAGTTAACTAGATGATACGAGGCACCTTGTTGCGGGAATTGGTTGATTAAATTTTGGTTTGATAACATCAAGACCAAAATTAAAAATACATATGACTTATTATATTTGATTATGTATTGTTGTAACACTATGTATTGAATATAAATAGAATAATTAAATGAACACTTGCAAAAAAAAGAATAATTAAATGAAAAACAATTTTCCATGCATGATTGAATGTTGCGGTGGGTCTTTCACATACATGATTGCATGTTGAGGTGGGTCACCCTATTCATAGTTGTATGGTGAAATGACATGCTTGCATGTTGAGATAGAAAAAATTAGTGAAGATGAATCTCTTAAGAATACTAGATACTAGATAATACTGCAAGCGTTGTGGCGGGAATATGTTGTAGTAATATAAGAGTATTTCAATAAGATTAGCTTGTACGCAAACATTTGGATTAATAATATATGAAAAAACTAAAATACCTATTATATATTGTATCGAACTATCGTATAGTTGAAAAATATAAAATCTATGCATGTTTGGTGGACCTTTGATGACGTGACATGTGTGGATGGCTTATGTGTGTATGTTGAAATAAATAAGATTAGTGAGGATCAAACTAATAATGAAAAATAATTCTCATGCATGTTGAGGTGGGCCTGTGATAATGTGGCATTTGTGCTAGTGTTAAGATAATAGAAGTAGTTGAGATGAACTATTTAGGTATATATAGGATAAGATAAATGCGCCCTTTTTTGAAAGAAAATAAACTAAAAACACGCATGCTAAAGTGGAAACAAAGTGTAAGTTCTCCAACCTGAATCATACTACTAACAAGCATGTTAAATTGTAAGTGTTCAAGTTCAGACCCACAGCAACATGCCAACAAGGACTTGGCTGCCTTCCTGCCTAGGCACCATTTCCTCTCGTCCTGCACACCTACTAACCAGCACCATTTCCTCTCGTATAGTCGTACTACAAAGGGCCGTTGGGAGTCTCTTGGCTAAAGTACCTTCCTGACACCCTCTCCTCCAACACCAGCAGCACTTGTTCTGATCGAATAGCCGTTGGAGTCTTGTACTGACTGGCCGATGTGCCTCTGGACAGAAACAAGTCCATGAGAGCATCAAATGCGCCACGCTCAAGTACCCTTATCTCGAGTGCTGTGATCGACCCTCGGCGCCTGCTTTTGCGGTACATCTGATCAAAGCAATTCTCCACGGCCAAACAGCAATTCTCCATGACAGCTCGATCGATGTCAGTCGCGACATGGTTACCCTCTGCAGTGGCTAGCTCCCAGAACAGGATGTAGTGGCCAGGCAAGGTGGATATGTCTGCATATGCAGTGCTGCCACCAAGCATGTAACCAAGAGGCCTAAGATGCAGCTCGTATGCTTGTGAAATGGCCTTCAGGAGATCCTCCTCGCTTATACTCTCGAAGTCTATTTTTAAGACGACACCACACCTTCCAGTGAAGCGGAACAGTGGCGTTGCGTTGTAGAATCCGCTCACAGTAAGAAGGTCACCCACTCGGTATCTGTAAAGACCTGGCATGCAAAAAACTGTTAAGTCAAAATCATAGTGTTTCTTACACAAGTTAGACTACAACTTTCTCAGCGGTTGTTGTATTGTTGATTTTATAACACCACAAAGCTTTCAAGCTAAGTAAGCAAAACAAATCAGGCTTACACAGGCAAGATTAATTGCCTTACTGCAGTGAAGTGCTAGTTCAATTCAGTTTCTTCGTAATTGGCAGGGCAGATAACTACATTGATCATGTATTTGGAGTAACGCCAAGAAAGAATAAATCATGATGTAGTCCTAGCACAGCTACAACAGCTTTGAAAGAATGCAAGAAATCAGATTGGAGATAATAATGAGTAGCTCACCTGCAAAGGTGGTGACAATCAGCTCGTAGCGCCGACCAATTTTGACATCCACAAGATCCACAAGCTTTAACTCGCCCAAATTGTCATACAAACCAGTACCCGCTTGCACCTTTTCATCGTCACCATGCGTAACCTCTGCAAACTCGAAGTAGGCAATGTTTGGAAGCAATGCGTACGACACAGCAGAAGGTATATCAAGAGGGTTCAGATTGATCCCCGCGGCGCACTCTGTGCACACATACATAGGCGACACCAATGGCAGCCCAGCACCATAACTCTCAAGAACCGGAATGTACTGCGACATCGAGCCGGTGACAATGGCTAGGATGTACCGAGCTCCTGGCCAGAGCCTCCTGACTATCCCATCCCAGGGCTTCCTGGCACACTCGGATGCAATCTCGTCGGCCAGTGCCGGGTCAGGTCCTCGCAGGTGACGCGCAGCGACGGCATCACGCAGAGGAGCATGTGTTATCCAGTCGCTGAGACGCCCAGTGCGGATGTTGGAGCACATCTCCTCCCAGTTGTCTTCCAGGAACTGGATGCCTCTGATGAAAGCGTTAGCAAAGGTGCCGCCGACATGGTCGACGACTCCACGGTCAAGCAGGCCGCAGAGCAGCTGGCAGTACATGCTCTGCCTGCCATCTGGGCAGAGGACCGCCTCGATGGGGCTGGTGCACCGGCCAAACCCGCCAATGTCGTGCTCCCGGAACTGGCTGCTGTGGTAGTAGGCACTGCTGGATGCCATGATAGGCAGGCCGGATGAGGTCAGGCTTCCAGGGAAGATGAACATGAGGTACATCCCCTTGCCGCGTCTGTCCCCCTGATCAGGATGAAGATGCCTGGAACCATGCAATGCATGCACACCGTTTGTTAGACTGCACAACACATCTTCCTCAAGCGGTCCAATGCATGTTGACAAAATATTATGCGGCCAAATAAATTCGAACAAGCGACCCAATGCTTACATCTTCCTCAAGAGTGCCTGGACGCCATTGTAGAACAGCCGCTGGTCGAGCTTCTCCGCGGTGGATGGAAAGAGCTTCAGCTGCCCGCCGGATGTGCCCGAGCTGCATTAGACGTGGCAAATGCCAATGCCGCCACGGCCATGAGAAACGTATGTACAACACGACCTTCTCACACGACCGAGTACCGGGGCACCGCGGGGTTTACCTTGTGAGGAGGTGGGTGATGGGCTCGGAGCAGAGGATGCTGGACGGCTCGCCGGAGGCGACGCGGCGCACGTACGGCTCGATGTCCTCATACGCGGAGACGGGCACGCGCTCCTTGAAGGCGTCGCGGAGGTCGGCGGCCGAGGCGCCTGGTGATGCGCGATCGAGGAAGCGGCCGAGGTACTCGGTGTGGGAGTTCCGCCTGAGTATCTCCGCGAGGACGTCCCTCAGCAACGCCGCGGCGTCGGCGGTGAGGCGGTCGATGAGGCCGCGGCCGGCGCCCACGTCCGCTGGATCGAATTCCGGCAGCAACGCCATCATCACCGGCCGGGAAGCACCGGGACCAGAACGCGCACCTTTTGTTTTCTGGTGATTAGCACCTATCCGAGCTAGCTAGCTATCCGATTTATACTTACATTGCTACTATTAGCTATGGCATGCAAGCCATGCTATCATCCTCTGCCCGCCGCAGGGAGCAACCGCCGGTTCGGCCCGCGCCTCCCCTGCTCGGCGCCGCACCAGATCCGGAGGTCCCCGCGCCGACAACTTCGATTGCGGCCAACCACGACCTCCGGCGAGTCGCTGGAGCCTCGCAGCGGCACGCCGCCGCGGCAGGAACCGCCGCCACACCACCCCAGCTCCGCTCGAGCGCCGACCGCGTGGGTCGCGCGCCCTAGTGGGCACCAGCCGCGTGGCCCAGCTCCGTAAGCCTCCAACCGACGTGGGTCAGTCCAACCGCGGCCTGCTAGCCCAGGCCAGCACTTCGGCCAGCCTCGCAGGTGGCCTGCCTCATCACCGACTGGGCTAAGCCCCAATGTGAGCACTCAAAAAAAAAAGTGCTCCTAATCGGCAAAATCACTGGTTAAGTGTTATCCCTTGCAAAGATCACTCCCACCTTCTCAGATGCTGACATGTGTCTTTTTTCGTAGATTCATTTATTCAAAACATTTTATATCTTAAACCATGCGTCTAAATTCTAAACCGTTTTCAATATTGGATTTCCCGCGTCGGGATTTTCGAAACCACATACGATGCCAATAGGTTTCAACAATTTTTTTTCAAAAAAAACTGAAAGGAAAAAAACCAGAGCTGGAGCATGATTTTTTTTTCACTTTTATTTTCTTTTCGCGCGGAACCAATTTTTTTTATGAAAGTACATATTTTTTTTCCTTTTTCAAGAAGCACAGTCGTACTTCTTGCATAAGTAAATGTGTGCCTCCATGAGAAGAAAATATATGCTTCTTCTGAAAGCATTTTTTTCCCAGGGAAGCACAACTATACTTCTCATGGAATTAAATATGTGCCTCCACAAAAAGCATTCGTGCCTCTAGCCAGCTCCCTTTTGTCTCGCCTTTGTCATGCATTGCATATTATGAACATGTTAGTTTTTCCGCGTAGTGGTAAGATTGCATCTGTTGTTTGTGTTTCAGTATTCTTTGCATCTTCACAGATAGAACTTGAAGATAATGCGAAATACGTGCAGAGTCTACTCTTCTACCAAAGGTATAAGACAAGAATGATTATTACCTTGGATTCTTGTACTAACTTTACTTGCAATACTGATTGTAATGTTTTTGATGATCTCACTTCTATCCACCGTCAAAACCATGTTTTCTAAAATAAAACGAAACTTTATTTATTTAAGATAACCGTTACATCGTTTGTGAGGATCACTACAATTTCATTTAGAGGCTCCTCAAAATAGTTTGAAGTCAAAGAAAATCTAACTAATCTGGCAAGTTCATGAGCTTCTTTATTTGCCTTTTTATAACAATGTTTGAATCTAGTCATGACAAAATCACATGCATAGTGAAAGCAGTCATCGAAAATTGCTGCCGCCGCATCCGCTGATTGTCCTTCGTCCTGCATAGTCTCTATCACCTCCAGATTGTCAGAATTGATGATTATGCAATTACACCCCGCCTTTTGCGCCAGTGTTGGGCCAAATTTGAGTGCTAAAGCTTCCGTCATCAGAACATCCGCACATCAGTCGATTTTTCCATTTCCTCCTGCAGTAAACCTACCTTTATCGTCCCTCGGTACTGCCCCCATCATACCCTTCAGCATGTCATGATCAAAAGAGGCGTCAACATTAAGTTTCACAAAACCCCTAGGAGGACAGTACCAACCCTCCTTTTTCATGGACGCCTTTGGAGATGATGCATTTACAAAATTGGATGTGAGGGCTATGATCCCCATTGATATCTGATTTGCATTCTGAGTTAATTCCTTGTGCACTAATGTCGGGACCCCGATTCTAAGTCACACCAATCTAGCATGTAACACCTCATATCACTTTGCGGCCTCATGCACGGTAACCCCACGGGTGTCGCCTTACCATGGCCCGAGACCGTTTGCGCCTTTTGGCTCACGTATATGATAGTGTCGCTAGCATCCATATGACAGAGAACCCGGGCCGACATGGCTAGTCTTGAACCCAAAGCGGCACAGACCTATGGAGACAGGCATACATGAATCACATCGAGCATGTCGGTCAACAGCGTATGAGTCCGGGCTGTAGCACTGGCTAACAGGACTCCGGAAATCACCGCGTGACATTTCCCCGAAGGGACAGACATAGGAACGAAGTGGAACACATGCCGGCCAGTCAAGTGTTCTGAGTAGTGGTGCTGGGCTAGCAGGACTCCGGTGAACCGGGCTGTAGCGGACTACTATGGCTCAAGGAAGCACTAGACTATATTTCCCCATAAGAGAGGCTGCCAAGGACAAACAACTAGATTGTCGGATCCCACACATAGCAATACACGTCACACGTACGCATAACATGCAAGTATGTGATGTACAACATGGCATCACAACATAACGCAACTCATATAGATAAAAGGCTCAGAAGAGCCACATAGCATAAATACAAACAGGGGTCACATGACCCATCATTTAGAGCATCAAGCAATGGAAGCATTACATGTCTGAGTACAGACAACTACAACAGAAAAAGGCCGAGAAGCCTGACTATCTACAAGTCCCTCCAAGGTACAAGATCATAGCTGAGGTAACAAGCTACTCGTCGAAGTCCAAGCGGTACTACTAGTGAGACAGATGTCTCACCTGCAAAATATAAATAAAGCAAACATGAGTACAAAGGTACTCAGCAAGACTTACATCAGATCCTATCATACATGCATTTGTATCAAGAAGGTAATGTGGGGTTTAGTTGCAACAAGCCAGCTTTGACTCAGTGGCTATCCTGTTCTACGACAATGAGAAACTTCTTTGAGGTGAGGCAGCGCACACGAGTCCACTAATCACCACATCAATACACTACTATGGATTCATCCCCGTCTCTCCTACGAGAAGGCCATCCATAGCACTCACACTTATCTTGAGCATTTTAGAGTATCCACTTCAGGTTGTCTATGTACCACGTAAGCATCCAAGAAGTCCGTAACCGAGGACACGGCTATTCGAATAGATCATGATAACCCTGCAGGGGTGTACTTCATCACACACGCTCTCACCACTTATCACCGTATACCCGTCATGTATCTCGGCAACCTTCAAGCGGGAGGCTGGCGAGGGTGTCGGCCATGACCTGACTAACCACACAAGACTCTAGTCCAGGTTTATCGCCTATTCGGGTTCCATCTGCAAGGAGATCCGGCCGAGGTTTCGCTCACGGCCCCAAATGATGTGTACAGGGTTCCCGAGCCCACCATTCGGGTGCCACTCGGTACACCGGGCCACGTGTGCCTAGTCTGTCCCAAGTCCACCCTACCGGGTGCCATTCGGTAGAAAAATAGCACTACCTACAAACACCAGAAACTATTTGCAACTCCTGGACATAGTTCAAGGCGGTTAATAAGTCGAGAGAGCTTGGAGCGCCCGGAGCCCAATGTGTGGTAGTAGCTAGTCATTGGACAACTTACACAGAACTCAGTTCTTAAGGACGGTCCCAATGAGACAACCCACCATGTACTCCTACATGGCCTCTCACCGCTACCTTTACCAAATCGTGTTCACACGCTTAACTCTCATTACCAGAACATATCATAACATTCCAATTCATTCCCGATGAATCAGACCTGACACAACTCTAAGCAATAGCAGGCATGGCATGGTAGGAACACAACATGGCTCAAACAACTCCTACACGTGCTAGTGGGTTTTAACTATTTACTGTGGCAATGACAGGTCATGCAGAGGAATGGGTTCAACTACCGCAGCATAAAGTAGCAGTTGAATCGTTGTTGTCCTAATGCAATAAATGAGAGCAGGAGCGAGAGAGTAGGATTTTATCGGAATGAACAAGGGGGGGTAGCTTGCCTGGTAGATCAACAAGGGGGCACTACTCCTCAGACAGGTACTCTCGAACACTCTCCGGAGCAGGACCTATCGAGAAGGAACGGTGTCGGAAATCAAACACAAGCATATGCAACATTATGATGCATGAACATGGCATGAGTATGTGATGTTGTTTGAGTTAATGCATCTAGCATTTATTTGGTTGAAGTCCATTTGAACCAAGGGTTCAAATACAACTCCAAATTAAGTTCTTAAATATGCCATAAGTGTGTTTTCATATATACAACATGTATAGATGGTTTGTCATGCATGGAAATGGTACAGATGGATAGATTGAATTTTTCTGATCATTTTTCATATATAAATTATTTCAATCTGAGCTACGGTTGAATTTCTATGAATTTTTGAAGTTTATATCAATTTCTGGAATTCTCTGAATTATTTAAAATCCAGAAAAATCATTATTGCATCAGCATGACATCACAGAGGCATCAGCAGCGCTGACCAGGTCAAACCTGACGTGTGGGGGCCACACGTCAGTGACCGGTTAGTTAACAGGGGGTTAGTTTATCCTAATTATAGGATTAGTGGCGCACGGGCCCACTGTCAGTGTCAGGTTTAGTTAAATGGTGATTAGCCTTAAGCTAATCACCTGACCCATGGGGCCCACGTGACGGGCCCGCGAGGTCAAAGGGGTCAAACCCCACCGGCGTTTAACCGCCGGCGAGGCCGAACACGGCGGAGGGCTCGGGAAACGCCCTCCGGCGACCATTTAGGCGGCGGAGATCACGGACGAGGAGCTGGAGCTCGTCCGCGTCGTTTGGAGCAAGCAGGAGGCTGCGGGGGGTGCCTGAGCTCACCGGAAAGGAGCTCGAGGCGGCAGCCGGAGCACGGCTTCGGGCGAAAAACGGGCTGCGGGGCACGGCAGGAACTGCGGAGGCCCTCTACGGCCTCCTGGCGTCACCAGGAGCACGGTGACGCGCGCGGGAGCGGCTGGCTCGGCCTCTGGCCACGATGGCGCCATGGCCGGCGGCGATGAGGTCTCGGGCGCGGCAGCTGAGCTAGCTAGGCGGGGCAAACAAGCACGGGGAGGAGAGGAGAACGAAGTAGAGCTCACGGGGAGATCGTAGACGTCGTCAGCGAGCTCGGGGACGCGCTGAGGTCGATGGTGCGGCGATGGGGATCCACGGCGGCCGGAGATGAAGACGACGACGATGGAGGCACTCCAGGGCCTCCCGAGCCGCGTGGCCCGACGAGGAGGTAGACGCAGGCGTGGCGGAGCTTCTGGACACAACAACGAGGTGAGGGGAAGTCGGTGGCTACGGCAACGGCGAGCAGCGGCGACGGCAGCGCTCGGGCGGGTCGAGAGAGAGGGTTGGTTGAAGTCCATTTGAACCAAGGGTTCAAATACAACTCCAAATTAAGCTCTTAAATATGCCATAAGTGTGTTTTCATATATACAGCATGTATAGATGGTTTGTCATGCATGAAAATGGTACAGATGGATAGATTGAATTTTTCTGATAATTTTTCATATATAAATTATTTCAATCTGAGCTACGGTTGAATTTCTATGAATTTTTGAAGTTTATACAATTTCTGGAATTCTCTGAATTATTTAAATCCAGAAAAATCATTATTGCGTCAGCATGACATCACAGAGGCGTCAGCAGGGCTGACCAGGTCAAACCTGACGTGTGGGGGCCACACGTCAGTGACCGGTTAGTTAACAGGGGGTTAGTTTATCCTAATTATAGGATTAGTGGCGAGGCCCACTGTCAGTGTCAGGTTTAGTTAAATGGTGATTAGCCTTAAGCTAATCACCTGACCCATGGGGCCCACCTGAGGGCCGCGAGGTCAAAGGGGTCAAACCCCACCGGCGTTTTAAGCCGCCGGCGAGGCCGAACGCGCGGAGGCTCGGGAAACCCCTCCGGACCATTTAGGCGGCGGAGATCAGACGAGGAGCTGGAGCTCGTCGCGTCGTTGGAGCAAGCGGAGGCTGTGGGGGTGCCTGAGCTCGCCGGAAACGAGCTCGAGGCGGCGGCCGGAGCATGGCTTCGGGCGAAAAACAGGCTGCGGGGCACAACAGGAACTGCAGAGGCCCTCTACGGCCTCCTGTCGTCACCAGGAGCACGGTGACGCGCGCAGGAGCGGCTGGCTCGGCCTCTGGCCACGGGCGCCATGGCCGGCGCGATGAGGTCTCGGGCGCGGCAGCTGAGCTAGCTAGGCGGGGCAAACGAGCACGGGGAGGAGAGGGAGAACGAAGTAGAGCTCACGGGGAGATCGTAGACGTCGTCAGCGAGCTCGGGGACGCGCTGAGGTCGACGGTGCGGCGATGGGGATCCACGGCGGCCGGAGATGAAGACGACGACGATGGAGGGCGCTCCAGGGCCTCCCGAGGCGCGTGGCTCGACGAGGAGGTAGACGCAGACGTGGCGGAGCTTCTGGACACAACAGCGAGGCGAGGGGAAGTCGGTGGCTACGGCCAGAGCGGCGGCGGCGACGGCAGCGCTCGGGCGGGTCGAGAGAGAGGGATCCAGGGGAGGAGGGAGAGCGAGAGAGAGTGAGAGAGAGTCCGAGGGGAGTGTGGTCGTCGGGGGCCTCCAGCAGCGAGCGGGGAAGCAGGAGGTGGCCGGCGCGTGCTCGCGCGCGGCGGCCACACGCGTTGTCCTCCTGGCAGGAGGAAGACGACAGGGGAGGGGGACAGGTGGGCTGGGCTGCTGCTGGGCTGCACAGTGCTGGGCCAGCACAGGAGCTGGGCCGCAGGTAAGCACAGGTGGGTTTTTACCATTTCTGTTTCTTTTCTATTTATCTGACCATTTGTTTTGATTTGATAAAAATACCAAATCATTTTATTTATTCTGACAATTTTTGCAGGGGCCTAAGGGATTATTCCAAAGCCCCTCACCAAAATTCAGAATTATTGGACAATATTATATATATATAAATGTTTATCTCCAACGCAAATAATTACTGGATTAATTCCAAATGGCCAAAATAAATATTTATGAGCCCCTAAAAATATTGGTTTGAATTTTACCTCTGCCCAATATTTTCAGAGAGACATGAACATTTTCTTGGACCTTTTTGGAGAAATTTTTATCTGGGATTATTTCCAGAAATGATTCTGAGGGTTTCACAAATCCCCATTTCAAATTTAAATGGAATTTAAACATGATGCACAAATGGCTAGCTGGTCTAGGTCATACCAGAACTAGGGATGTGACAACTACTAGGGATGTGACAACTCACCCCCACTTGAAAGAATCTCGTCCTGAGATTCAGGAGTCGGCGGAAGGAAAGTGGGGTACTCAAGTCGAAGACGATCTTCACGCTCCCAAGTAGCTTCTCTCTCGGAATGATGCGACCACTGAACCTTGAGAAACTTGATGTTCTGACGTCGAGTGACACGCTCTGCTTGATCAAGAACGCGAACAGGGTACTCTCGATATGTGAGGTTATCTTGGAGATCAAGCGTTTCGTGGTCCACTCTGCGGATGGGATCCAAGAAGCAACGCCTGAGTTGAGAGACGTGGAAAACATCATGAACTCGAGAAAGATGTGGTGGTAGTTCCAACTGGTAGGCAACCTCTCCTCGCTTAGCGAGAATGAGAAAGGGACCAATGTAACGAGGAGCCAACTTGCCCTTGATACCGAATCGATGGGTACCCTTCAAAGGGGTAACCCGAAGGTAAGCTTTGTCGCCAATTTCATAAGCCACTTCCTTATGACGATGGTCATACTGGCTCTTTTAACGAGATTGTGCGGTTTTCAAATTCTCATGAATGATGCGAACTTGCTCTTCTGCCTCCTGGATCATATCCGGTCCAAAGAATTGTCTTTCACCGGTTTTTGACCAGTTCAAAGGTGTTCGACATCTTCGTCCATACAGAACCTCAAAAGGAGCTTTCTTGAGGCTGGATTGGTAGCTATTGTTATAAGCAAACTCGGCGAAAGGAAGACACTTCTCCCAATCCATACCGAATGAGATAATGCAAGCTCTAAGCATGTCTTCGAGAATTTGGTTGACCCTTTCCACCTGACCACTTGATTGAGGGTGGAAAGCAGTACTGAAGGAAAGATGGGTGCCCATGGCAGTTTGGAAACTCTCCCAGAAGTGAGAAGTGAAAAGACTACCACGGTCTGAATTGATCTCTAGTGGAACACCATGAAGTGACACTATTCGAGAAATATATAAGTCAGCGAGCTGACTAGCAGTGATACTCTCTCGAACAGGTAGGAAGTGAGCCACTTTAGAAAGACGATCAATGACTACGAAGATAGCATTATTCCCTTTCTTGGTCCTGGGAAAACCGGTGATGAAGTCCATACCAACTTTATCCCATTTCCACTCAGGAATAGCTAAAGGCTGAAGGGTGCCAGCAGGTCTTTGATGCTCTGCCTTCATGCGACGACAAACGTCACAGTTAGCAATAAATTGAGCAATTTCTCTCTTCATCCTAGTCCACCAGAACCTCTGGCGTAGGTCCTGATACATCTCAGTACTACCGGGATGAATCGTGAGAGGAGATTCATGCGCCTCCTTAAGGATTAATTGTTGAAGATGTTGATTCTTGGGAACCACCAAGCGACTCTCAAAGAAAACAACACCACGATCATCTATAGAGAAACTACCACCAACTCCCTTGTTAATGTTTCTCTTGATCCGGGAAATTCCCGTATCCTGCTTCTGAGCAGAGATGATCTGATCCACAAGAGTAGATTTCGCCACCAAGATAGAAAGGAATCCATGAGGAGCAATGTGAAGGTTAAGTTTACATAATTCCTCATGGAGAAGTGGTTGGCCCTGCCGCAACATGAGATTGTTGCAATAGGACTTACGACTTAGCGCATCAGCCATGACATTCCCCTTGCCTGGGGTGTAGGTAATCCCTAAGTCGTAATCTGAGATCAACCCCACCAACGTCTTTGCCTAAGGTTCAAATCTGGTTGGGTGAAGATATACTTGAGACTCTGGTGATCGGTGTAAATCTCGCAACGTTTACCAAGAAGGTAATGTCGCCAGGTCTTAAGTGCATAGACTATGGCTGCAAGCTCTAGATCATGTGTAGGATAATTCTCCTCATGTGGATGCAACTGTCGAGATGCATAGGCAATCACATGACGATCTTGCATAAGAATGCAACCTAGTCCCTGTCGTGAGGCATCACAATAGATAACAAAGTCCTTAGTGAAATCCGGTGGCACAAGTATGGGAGCAGAAGTCAAGCGTCTTTTCAGTTCCTGAAAACTGTGCTCACACTGTGGGGACCACTCAAACTTTTTATCTTTCTTGAGAAGTTCCGTGAGAGGTTTGGCCACTTTGGAGAAGTTCTCAACGAATCGGCGACAATAACTGGCTAGACCAAGGAAACTCCTAACTTGCTTAACTGTTTCAGGTGGAGCCCAATCAAGAACGGCCTGAACTCTTTCGGGATTGACAGCAATGCCCTTACCAGAGATTACGTGGCCGAGATAGGTCACTTCTGGCAACCAAAATTCGCACTTGGAGAACTTGGCATAAAGGTGGTGCTCTCTGAGTTTTTCTAGCACAAGTCTAAGATGTTCGGCATGCTCTTCCTCGTTCTTCGAGTAAATAAGGATATCATCGAGGTAAACCACGACGAACTTATCTAAGTACTCCATGAAGATCGAGTTCATCAAGCGAGAGAAAGTAGCTGGAGCGTTGGTTAGACCAAAGGACATGACGGTGTACTCGTACTGACCATAACGAGTGACAAAAGCCGTCTTAGGAATGTCCCCATTTCTGATCTTGATTTGGTGGTAGCCTAACCTCAAATCCATCTTGGAAAAGACTGAGGATCCAGTGAGCTGATCATACAGGTCGTTGATCCTGGGGAGCGGATACTTGTTCTTTATCGTGACCAAATTAACGGGACGATAATCTACAACCATCCGGTCCGTACCATCCTTCTTCTTGACGAAGAGGACGGGGCAAGCCCAGGGAGAAGAACTAGGACGGATGAAACCCTTTTGCAAGGATTCATCGAGTTGTTTCTTAAGCTCGGCTAGTTCTAAGGGTGCCATCTTGTAAGGTCTCCTAGAGATTGGAGCGGTTCCTGGGATAAGATCTATGACAAATTCTACATCTCTGTCAGGTGGAATACCTGGCAGTTCCTCTGGAAAAACATCCGGAAAGTCATGGACTACTGGGATATCTTCAAGGTCAGGAAGAGGGTTGGCATTAAGAGAATAGAGCTGACGCTTTGCAACTCTAGTGGAGATGGTGACTATCTTGCCGGATGGGTGTGTAAGCTAAACAGACCTTGTGTAACAATCAATCTTGGCATGATGAGCTTTCATCCAGTCCATACCCAAGATGATGTTAATATCTGTAGACTTGAGGGCTATAAGTGATGCAAGGAATACAAGTCTGTCAACAAGGATTTCATTACCATGGCTTATTCTGGTAGTTTGCCATCTAGACCCTGGAGTTTGGATTTCAAGTGGAGTTGGCATATCGCAAAATGACATGTCGTGCAAATGAGCATAGCCTTCAGAAATGAAGGAGTGAGATGCTCCGGTATCGAACATAACCGAAGCTGGATGGCAATTGACAAGGAGGGTACCAAGAACGACATCCGGATCATCATGAGTGTCTTTAGCTGAGACGTGATGCACACATCCACGTTCAGTGGGAGCTGACTTGACACTAATCATCTTGCGTGATGGCTTACCACGACCAACAGACTTCTCAGGCTGGGGTGGAGCATAGTTGGTTTGAGAGCAGTCACGTGCATAGTGTCCTGGCTATCCGCATGTGAAAAAAGTCCCTGAAGTAGGACGTGGACCCACATTGACAAGCGGTCTACCAATAGGCCTGGGTGGAGCATGTAACTGAACTGGGTGAGGTGCCACACAAGATGGCCTCGGTGAATATCTGGGTGGAAGAGCGGAGTTCAGAACCCAAATCCGGCACTTCTGCGAACTAGAACCGGAGAAAGAAACCAAATCACGGGTGTGCTTACGAGACTCCTCGTAAGTGAGCTGAGCTGTCTCTGCATTAATGGCCTTGTTCACAAGAGCCTGGAATGTATTGCAATGATGCAAGTGGAGATCACGACGCAACTTGGGGTTGAGACCCTTCCGGAACCTAGCCTGCTTCTTGGCGTCTGTGGACACTTCTTCTGTAGCATAACGAGCAAGGTTCTCAAACTCTCTACTGTAAGCATCAACAGCCATCTCACCCTGTGTGAAACTACAGAACTCTTCTCTCTTGCGATCAATGAGAGCTTGAGGAATGTGATGCTCGCGAAAAGCCTCGGTGAAATCTCTCCAGGTGGTTATCTGGCCAGCTGGAAGCATAGCCTCATAGTTCTGCCACCAAATACTAGCAGGACCTTCTAGATGATAAGCAGCGTAGGTGACCCTGTCACTTTCAGCTACGTTCGCAGAACGCAGCTTGTGTGTGATACTACGGAGCCAGTCATCTGCATCAAGTGGTTCAATGGAATGATGGAAGGTAGGTGGTTTCAGACCGATGAAGTCATGGATGGACACAAACTCTTTGTGCTGATGGGAGGTGTTCTCCTCAATACGTGCTAGCAAGCGGTTAGACTCACGCTTGTTCCTCTCAACCTCTAACATGAACTCTGCCAACGAAGACTGGTCGGGAGGATCCTCATCCCTACCATCTCCGTGGTTCCGGATACGAGCAACAGAACTTCGGTTAACCGACAACATCCTGAAGAACCAACCAAGGAAACAAGGATGGATTCAGCATCATCATAAGGATGTAGAATATAGTACGAGGAAAAATACTATCTCTTGAGCTCCTAGGACAATTCCGGCAGCACAACGGCAGTAAAATGCTCGAAATGAGACATTCTGCAAAAGACGGGGTAGCACCATACTCAACATCATTACTCAAGGTTCTGAGATATTACTAAACAGACTACACCGGAGGTACTCGAACTGGGATATGACTCTGATCAACCAATCCTAAGAGACTACGGAGTAGTAACATGTGATCCTGATAGACAGAAGAGGAAGCCTAGTTCCTTAACCCCGTAGGAAAGATAGGATGACTCAGATCAGAAGGGCATGAGGTATAAGGAGTAAAAAGAGCCTTACGTTCCCTTCCACAATCAATTCCCCTATATAGCTAAAGAATTTCTAGACTCAACTTCGACTAGGTTGGCTTGGAAATCCTACAGGCAGTCAGGCTCTGATACCAAAGCTGTCGGGACCCCGATTCTAAGTCACACCGATCTAGCATGTAACACCTCATATCACTTTGCGGCCTCATGCACGGTAACCCCACGGGTGTCGCCTTACCATGGCTCGGGACCGTTTGCGCCTTTTGGCTCACGTATATGATAGTGTCGCTAGCATCCATATGACAGAGAACCCGGGCCGACATGGCTAGTCGTGAACCCAAAGCGGCACAGACCTATGGAGACAGGCATACATGAATCACATCAAGCATGTCGGTCAACAGCGTATGAGTCCGGGCTGTAGCACTGGCTAACAGGACTCCGGAAATCACCGTGTGACATTTCCCCAAAGGGACAGACATAGGAACGAAGTGGAACACATGCCGGCCAGTCAAGTGTTCTGAGCAGTAGTGCTAGGCTAGCAGGACTCCGGTGAACCGGGCTGTAGCGGACTACTATGGCTCAAGGAAGCACTAGACTACATTGCCCCATAAGAGAGCTGCCAAGGACAAACAACTAGATTGTCGGATCCCACACATAGCAATACACGTCACACGTACGCATAACATGCAAGTATGTGATGTACAACATGTCATCACAACATAACGCAACTCATATAGATAAAGGCTCAGAAGAGCCACATAGCATAAATACAAACAGGGGTCACATGACCCATCATTTAGAGCATACAAGCAATGGAAGCATTACATGTCTGAGTACAGACAACTACAACAGAAAAAGGCCGAGAAGCCTGACTATCTACAAGTCCCTCCAAGGTACAAGATCGTAGTTGAGGTAACAAGCTACTCGTCGAAGTCCAAGCGGTACTACTAGTGAGACAGATGTCTCACCTGCAAAACATAAATAAAGCAAACGTGAGTACAAAGGTACTCAACAAGACTTACATCAGATCCTATCATACATGCATTTGTATCAAGAAGGTAATGTGGGGTTTAGTTGCAGCAAGCCAGCTTTGACTCAGTGGCTATCCTGTTCTACGACAATGAGAAACTTCTTTGAGGTGAGGCAGCGCACACGAGTCCACTAATCACCACATCAATACACTACTATGGATTCATCCCCGTCTCTCCTATGAGAAGGCCATCCATAGCACTCACACTTATCTTGAGCATTTTAGAGTATCCACTTCAGGTTGTCTATGTACCACGTAAGCATCCAAGAAGTCCATAACCGAGGACACGGCTATTCGAATAGATCATGATAACCCTGCAGGGGTGTAGTTCATCACACACGCTCTCACCACTTATCACCGTATACCCGTCATGTATCTCGGCAACCTTCAAGCGGAAGGCTGGCGAGGGTGTCGGCCATGACCTGACTAACCACACAAGACTCTAGTCCAGGTTTATCGCCTATTCGGGTTCCATCCGCAAGGAGATCCGACCGAGGTTTCGCTCAGGGACCCAAACAATGTGTACAGGGTTCCCGAGCCCACCATCCGGGTGCCACTCGGTACACCGGGCCACGTGTGCCTAGTCTGTCCCAAGTCCACCCTGCCGGGTGCCACTCGGTAGAAAAATAGCACTACCTACAAACACCAGAAACTAATTGCAACTCCTGGACATAGTTCAAGGCGGTTAATAAGTCGAGAGAGCTTGGAGCGCCCGGAGCCCAATGTGTGGTAGTAGCTAGTCATTGGACAACTTACACAGAACTCAGTTCTTAAGGACGGTCCCAATGAGACAACCCACCATGTACTCCTACATGGCCTCTCACCGCTACCTTTACCAAATCCGTGTTCACACGCTTAACTCTCAGCACCAGAACATATCATAACACTCCAATTCATTCCCGATGAATCAGACCTGACACAACTCTAAGCAATAGCAGGCATGGCATGGTAGGAACACAACATGGCTCAAAACTCCTACACATGCTAGTGGTTTAACTATTTACTGTGGCAATGACAGGTCATGCAGAGGAATGGGTTCAACTACCGCAGCATAAAGTAGCAGTTGAATCGTTGTTGTCCTAATGCAATAAATGAGAGCAGGAGCGAGAGAGTAGGATTTTATCGGAATGAACAAGGGGGGTTGCTTGCCGGGTAGACCAACAGGTGGCACTACTCCTCAGACAGGTACTCTCGAACACTCTTCGGAGCAGGACCTATCGAGAAGGAACGGTGTCGGAAATCAAACACAAGCATATGCAACATTATGATGCATGAACATGGCATGAGTATGTGATGTTGTTTGAGTTAATGCATCTAGCATTTATTTGGTTGAAGTCCATTTGAACCAAGGGTTCAAATACAACTCCAAATTAAGTTCTTAAATATGCCATAAGCGTGTTTTCATATATACAGCATGTATAGATGGTTTGTCATGCATGAAAATGGTACAGATGGATAGATTGAATTTTTCTGATAATTTTTCATATATAAATTATTTCAATCTGAGCTACGGTTGAATTTCTATGAATTTTTGAAGTTTATATCAATTTCTGGAATTCTCTGAATTATTTAAAATCCAGAAAAATCATTATTGCGTCAGCATGACATCACAGAGGCGTCAGCAGGGCTGACCAGGTCAAACCTGACGTGTGGGGCCACACGTCAGTGACCGGCTAGTTAACAGGGGGTTAGTTTATCCTAATTATAGGATTAGTGGCGCAGGGGCCCACTGTCAGTGTCAGGTTTAGTTAAATGGTGATTAGCCTTAAGCTAATCACCTGACATGGGGCCCACCTGACGGGCCCGCGAGGTCAAAGGGGTCAAACCCCACCGGCGTTTAACCGCCGGCGAGGCCGAACACGGCGGAGGGCTCGGGAAACGCCCTCCGGCGACCATTTAGGCGGCGGAGATCACGGACGAGGAGCTGGAGCTCGTCCGCGTCGTTTGGAGCAAGCGGGAGGCTGTGGGGGTGCCTGAGCTCGCCGGAAACGAGCTCGAGGCGGCGGCCGGAGCACGGCTTCGGGCAAAAAACGGGCTGCGGGGCACGACAGGAACTGCGGAGGCCCTCTACGGCCTCCTGGCGTCACCAGGAGCACGGTGACGCGCGCGGGAGCGGCTGGCTCGGCCTCTGGCCACGATGGCACCATGGCCGGCGGCGATGAGGTCTCGGGCGCGGCAGCTGAGCTAGCTAGGCGGGGCAAACGAGCACGGGGACGAGAGGAGAACGAAGTAGAGCTCACGGGGAGATCGTAGACGTCGTCAGCGAGCTCGGGGACGCGCTGAGGTCGACGGTGCGGCGATGGGGATCCACGGCGGCCGGAGATGAAGACGACGACGATGGAGGCGCTCCAGGGCCTCCCGAGGCGCGTGGCTCGACGAGGAGGTAGACGCAGGCGTGGCGGAGCTTCTGGACACAACAACGAGGTGAGGGGAAGTCGGTGGCTACGGCAACGGCGAGCAGCGGCGACGGCAGCGCTTGGGCGGGTCGAGAGAGAGGGATCCAGGGGAGGAGGGAGAGCGAGAGAGAGTGAGATAGAGTCGAGGGGAGTGCGTGGCATCATCGGGGGCCTCCAGCAGCGAGCGGGAAGCAGGAGGTGGCCGGCGCGTGCTCGCGCGCGGCGGCACACGACGCGTTGTCCTCCTGGCAGGAGGAAGACGACAGGGGGAGGGGGAACAGGTGGGCTGGGCTGCTGCTGGGCTGCACAGTGCCGGGCCAGCACAGGAGCTGGGCCGCAGGTAAGCACAGGTGGGTTTTTACCATTTCTGTTTCTTTTCTATTTATCTGCCATTTGTTTTGATTTGATAAAAATACAAATCATTTTATTTAATTCTGACAATTTTTGCAGGGGCCTAAGGGATTATTCAAAGCCCTCACCAAATTCAGAATTATTGGACAATATTATATATATATATAATTTTCCTACGCAAATAATTACTTGGGATTGATTCCAAATGCCAAAATAAATATTTATGAGCCCCTAAAAATATTGGTTGAATTTTACCTCTGCCCAATATTTTCAAGAGAGAACATGAACATTTCTTGACCTTTTTGGAGAAATTTTTATCTGGATATTTTTAGAAAATGAATTTCTGAGGGTTCACAAATCCCCATTTCAAATTTAAATGGGAATTTAAACATGATGCACAATGGCTAACTGGTCTAGGTCATACCCCAGAACTAGGGATGTTGACAACTAATTTTCGTCTTTCCCACCATAGATACCAAGCTGAAATGGCTATCATTTCTTGTACATTTTGGTACCCCATAATACTCAAATCTTGGTCAGGAAGAAGTAGAAGGTATTCCAATATCGCCTCCCCAGCACGGTCAACCTCACAAGCTTTATCAATAATCTCATCCATCCCTAGTTTCTTCCAAACCTCCTTTGCTTTACTATAGAGGAAAAGCATGTGTTTTGTATCTTCTAAACCTTGAGAGCAATTAGGACAAAAGGGCGAGACCTTCATGTGTGTGTTAGCGAGTGTTACCCGGCATGGGAGGGTGCTAGGTAATGTATGCCATATAATTTTTTTTACTTTTGGCGGACAAGATAACTTCCAAATTTGACACCATATAGGATTATGTGTGATTCGCCCCATCCCATTAGCATATTCTAGTTTACTCACATGCTAATGATTCCACTCCACAAAGTAAGCAGATCGTACTGAGAACATACCATTTTTCGTATAACTCCAGGCAATGAAATTTGTCATATCATGTTGCGAAAGTGCGATTGAAAGAATCCCGTTGTGCGTCAACGGGCCACGTAGTTTGTCTGATCAGGTCCTTGTCCCAATTATTGGAGACAGGATCAATCGGATCATCCACTTTTGATAACAATTGTCCCCCCATGGGTCATAATCTTCCTAGTGGCACAGTTTGGGATCCAGACATCTTCCCAAATATTGATATTGTGTCCATTCCCCACTCGCCAAATGTAGCCACGTTTCAGGGTATTTATGGCTGCCATAATTGAAAGCACAAGTGCTCCCTAGGTGGTTTTGATAATTGATGACAACATATCTCTTGTTGGACTAACATTTCTATCTAGCATGTTTCAGATAAGTTCAACAATGGAGTGGCATGGACTAAAGGTTGTGGGAACTCCTTCAAGATACTAAGGACAAAGGATTGGCTAAAGCTTCAAGCTCAAGACTCTTCATTTTACATTTTAGTGATCCAAGATCACATTGAGTCCATAGGAAAAGCCAATACTATCAAGGAGGGATGAGGTGTTGCTTAATGAGCCTCTTGCTTCATGTGCTTAATGATATGCTCCAAAATCCTCAGCTACTTTCCCACTTCCACATATGACCTAAACCCAAAGCCAAACTCGGACCTACCGATTATTCCTATCCGGCGCCACCGAGTTTCACCTGTCATAGCCACTGCCAGAAACCCTAATCAGTTCGGTCTCACCGATGGGATCTCGGTCTCACCGAGATGGGCTTGCAAACTCTCTGTTACCTATTGCAATATTTTCGGTCCCACGAGATATGCAATCGGCCCCACCGAGTTTGCTTGGCCAACTCTCTGTTTCACTTATTACCCAAATCGGTCCCACCGAGTTTGAGTAATCGGTCAAACCGAGTTTTGGATTTACCCTAACCCTAGCACATCGGTCCCACCGAGTTGATCCAGTCGGTCCCACCGAAAATCTCTAACGGTCACTAGGTTTACTTTCGGTCCGACCGAGTTTGTTGATTCGGTCCCACCGAGATTGGAAAACTGTGTGTAACGGTTGGATTTTGTGTGGAGGCTATATATACCCCTCCACCTCCTCTTCATTCGTGGAGAGAGCCATCAGACTAAGCCTACACTTCCAGCATCCTATTTCTGAGAGAGAAACACCTACTCATGTGTTGAGACCAAGATATTCCATTCCTACCATATGAATCTTGATCTCTAGCCTTCCCCAAGTTGCTTTCCACTCAAATCTTCTTTCCACAAAATCCAAATCCTATGAGAGAGAGTTGAGTGTTGGGGAGACTATCATTTGAAGCCCAAGAGCCAGGAGTTCATTACCTACACACCATTTGTTACTTCTTGGAGAGTGGTGTCTCCTAGATTGGCTAGGTGTCACTTGGGAGCCTCCGACAAGATTGTGGAGTTGAACCAAGGAGTTTGTAAGGGCAAGGAGATCGCCTACTTCGTAATTATCTACCGCTAGTGAAGCAAGTCCTTCGTGGGCGATGGCCATGGTGGGATAGACAAGGTTGCTTCTTCGTGGACCCTTTGTGGGTGGTTGCTTCTTCGTGGACCCTTCGTGGGTGGAGCCCTCGTGTGGACTCGCGCAACCATTACCCTTTGGGTGGAGCCCTCCGTGGACTCGCGCAACCGTTACCCTTCGTGGGTTGAAGTCTCCATCAACGTGGATGTAGGATAGCACCACCTATCCGAACCACGGGAAAAACATCCGTGTCTCCAATTGCGTTTGAATTCTCCAAACCCTTCCCCTTACATTCTTGCAAGTTGCATGCTTTACATTCCGCTGCTCATATACTCTTTGCATGCTTGCTTGATATGTATTGTGTATGTTGAAATTGTGCCTAAAACTCCACTCAAACCAAAAAGGCCTAAAAATTGCAACTTTAGCACTAAGTGTCTAATCACCCCCCTCTAGACACATCTACTTCTAGATCCTACAAGTGGTATCAGAGCTTTGGTCTCCATTGCCTTGGTTTAATCACCATTGGAGGAAGATGGATGTGTCTACTTAGGGAGTCTTAGACATAGAGTGCCTATTCTTGATGGAGAGTATTTTCATGAGTGGAAAAATGAGATGCTTGTAATCTTCAATCAATATCATTTGAACAAGTATATTGCTAGCCCTTGTGCACCTCATATTGATCCTTTGCATCCTACCCTAGATGAAGATATTGACATGATTCGCAATCTTAGAACTATTGAGCTCATCATTAGAGGATTGCCCAAAAATTTGATTGCTAGTTTGCCTACTCTTAATTGTGCCTATACTATATGGAAATTTCTTGAGGAACGATTTCCCGATCATTCCTTGAAAACTTTGGATGAAATTCTCCATAAATCTATTGCCTTGAGTAAGATGAACTCTAGTGATCCTAGTTTTGGTAATTGTCTATTTGAACTTACCAATCTTAAGCATGCTAAAGGAGATGTTGGAATCATTAGTGATATCATATTCGAAGCTATAAGAATTCATAAAAGTGACCACTTTGATGATCATTTATCTAATGAATTACCCTCTCTAGGAAATGATGAGTCACAAGATCATGATGAACATGGATACTATGATGATGATGATAGTGACTTCGATCTTGATGATGCAATGAGACATTTTGGTCTTATGGCAAATCTTCGGGGATATGAATCAGGAGGAAAGGAATGGGTTCTTGATAGTGGATGTACTGATCATATGACCGGAGATGAAGAGATGTTTCGTGAGCTTGCTGAAAATGACGGCCCTCGAAAATATGTCACCTTTGGTGATAATTCAAAGGGTAAAGTGGTTGGCCTTGGTAAGGTGGCCATCTCACATGATAGTTCCATTCAAAATGTCATGCTCGTTGAATCTCTGCTACAACTTACTTTCAGTATCTAGACTTGCTGATTTCGGTTTGAATGTCCTATTTACTGAGGTAGATTGCCAAGTATTTCGTCGAGACAATCATAAAATGGTCTTTACGGGTATGCGTAGAGGTGATCTTTACATTGTCGATTTCTCTAAAAAGGCACAACCTAAAACTTGCTTTGTTGCTAAATCCTCAAAAGGTTGGTTGTGGCATAGACGACTAGGTCACGTTGGCATGAGAAACCTTGACAAGCTTATTAAAGGAAATCATATCCTTGGAGTTAACGATGTCATATTTGATAAGGATAGACTTTGCAGTGCTTGTCAAGCAGGTAAACAGGTTGGAGGAAGGCATCCCGTGAAGAACATCATGACCACAAGGAGGCCACTCGAGCTACTTCATATGGATCTTTTTGGTCCCAACGCCTACAAGAGTCTCGGTGGAAATTCTTTTGGTCTAGTTATAGTTGATGATTTTTCAAGATTTACGTGGGTGTTCTTTCTTAATGAAAGTCGCAGGTCAGAAGATCTTCAGAAACTTCGCTAGGAAGGCCCAAAATCAGTTTTGACGTGAAGATCAAGAAGGTTCGGAGTGACAACGGAACGGAGTTCAAGAACGCAAATGTGGACACCTTTCTTGACGAAGAAGGGATTTCACACGAGTTCTCGGCTACGTACACACCTCAACAAAATGGAGTTGTTGAGAGGAAGAACCGGACGCTCATCGAAATGGCAAGAACGATGCTTGATGAATACAAGACGCCAGCACTTTTGGGCAGAAGCGGTTGAGACAGCTTGTCACGCAACAAATCGCTTATATCTTCACAAGCTACTCGGCAAGACGGCATACGAGCTTCTCACCGGTAACAAACCCCAAGTTGGATACTTTCGAGTATTCGGCTCAAAGTGCTACATTCTTGATAAGCATCGTCGTTCAAAGTTTGCTCCTAAATCTCATGAAGGTTTTCTACTTGGTTATGGCTCAAACTCTCACACTTACCGTGTCTACAACAATTTCACCCGAAAGGTTGAAGAGACGGTAGATGTGAAGTTTGATGAATCTAATGGCTCGCAAGTAGAGCAATTGCCAATTGATGTAGGAGACAAAGACCCTTCAGAAGCAATCCAAGACTTGTCCATTGGCAAAATTCGTCCAACGGAGGTGAAGGAGAGTACTTCATCCGTCCAAGTGGAAGCTTCTACTTCACGACAAGGTGAACCAAGAATCGACACGGAAGCATCCACAAGTGGGACACACCAAGATGAAGAGACAAGGAAATGCATCAAGACGAACATCAACAACCTCTTTTCCACCACGACAAGAGAACGACGACGTCAACAATGAAGAAGGCCAAGAAGAAGAACAAGATGAAGAAGATGTTCAACGAAGACCCAAGCAAAAGCTCTCACGAGTTCGAGCAAGAATTGCCAAAGATCATCCCGTCGAGCAAATCCTCAATGATATACAAACCGGGAGAATCACTCGCTCAAAAACTCGTTTAGCTAACTTTTGTGAAAACTATTCATTCATCTCTAGCATTGAACCTATGAAGGTTGAAGAAGCATTGGAAGATCCGGATTGGATAAACGCTATGCATGAAGAGCTACACAATTTTGAGAGAAACCAAGTTTGGACATTGGTTGAGAAGCCCGACAACAACCACAACATCATTGGTACCAAATGGGTGTTTCGCAACAAGCAAGATGAAGATGGACAAGTGGTTCGCAACAAAGCACGTCTCGTCGCCCAAGGGTACACACAAGTCGAAGGTATGGACTATGGTGAGACATATGCTCCCGTTGCTAGACTTGAGTCCATTCGCATCTTACTTGCCTATGCTAATCACCATAATATCACCTTGTACCAAATGGACATTAAAAGTGCTTTTCTAAATGGTGAAATAGAGGAGGAAGTTTATGTCAAACAACCTCCCGGCTTTATCAATCCTAAGAAACCAAATCATGTTTACAAACTTCACAAAGCTCTTTATGGTCTTAAACAAGCTCCTAGAGCATGGTATAAATGCTTGACCAAGTTCCTTACTACAAGTGGTTTTGAAATTGGTAAAATTGATTCTACTCTTTTTACTAAAAGGGTTAATGGAGAACTATTTGTATGCCAAATTTATGTTGATGATATCATATTTGGTTCAACTAACCCTCTCTTTAGTGAAAAGTTTGGAAAGCTAATGTCAGAGAAGTTTGAGATGTCTATGATGAGTGAACTCAAATTCTTTCTCGGTTTGCAAATCAAGCAAACTAAGGAAGGTACATTTGTCTCTCAAACAAGTACACCAAGGACTTATTCAAGAAGTTCAATATGCAAGAATGCAAAGGTATGTCTACACCCATGCCTACTAGTGGACATAATGATTTAACCAAAGATGGTGAACCGGTTGATCAAAAGGTTTATCGCTCTATGATTGGTTCATTGTTATACCTATGTGCTTCACGTCCCGATATTATGCTAAGTGTGTGCATGTGTGCACGATATCAAGCTGCTCCTAAAGAATGTCATCTTAAGGCTGTGAAAAGGATAGTGAGATACTTAATCCATACACCAAACTTTGGCATTTGGTATCCTAAGAGGTCTTCTTTTGATCTGTTGGCTATTCCGACTCGGATTATGCCGGAGACAAGGTTGATAGAAAGTCCACTTCGGGTACTTGTCAATTTCTTGGTAGATCTCTTGTGTCTTGGTCTTCCAAGAAACAAAACTCGGTATCCTTATCCACCGCCGAAGCGGAATACATTGCCGCTGGTTCATGTTGTGCTCAATTACTTTGGATGACCCAAACTCTTAAAGATTATGGGATCTATGTGAAACATGTTCCACTACTTTGTGACAATGAAAGTGCTATCAAAATTGGTCATAATCCTGTACAACATTCTCGAACTAAGCATATTGAAGTTCGTCATCATTTCATTCGAGATCATGTTGCTAAGGGTGACATTGATCTTAAGCATGTTCGCACCGATAAGCAATTAGCGGATATATTTACTAAACCTCTTGATGAGAAAGTGTTTTGCAGGTTGAGAGGAGAATTGAACATCATTGATGCTTCGAACTTGGAGTAGAAACTCCATTGGATACATGCAAGACATGAGCTTATGACTAATCCATGATATATCTCTTATGATAACTATCTTATGTCTTGGATATATTTGCACCTTGCATGTTGTCTAACCCATGTAGGTGCTTGGTTGAATCTAATTCCATGAGATTGCGACTCACTCACATCTTGAGCAATCTCTACATCACCAAGACTCTACACAATGGTGGTTGAAGACAAGGAAGCACAAAACCATTCAAACATATCCTTTGACAAATTCTATGTTGAGCTTCATGATTGTCATTTTTGGATACACAAGTGCTCTTCCTTGCAAGAACTAACCCATGTAGGTAGATGAACTCAAACTCCAAGTGGTGCTCCCAACTCTTGATGAGCTACATCAACCTTGAGCACCCACACAAGTTCAACTACATGAGCAAGAACCACACCACCACCCAAGGTATGTTATTCCATCTTAGAGAAGCTTTACTCCAAGACATGAGTCAAAGCAACTCAACAAGATGTGAATACATCAAGATGCTTAAACGAAAAATGGTAACCCCATTTTGAGCTTAAACGATGAGTATGACCTATGATCAAGTGTTCTCACTTGACTCCTAAGTCAATATACTCTAACATAGGTGACTATGTCACCGCCCAATTCTAGATGAAGTTCTCTTGTGTTCTTTTCTGAGTCATTGCATTTGTCCCTTGCATATTTGTTTCTTTCTTTTTCAATAAAAAAAACTTCATCTAGAAACTTTCACTCTTTTCTCTTTGTTTTTGTTCTGCATTTTCTGCATTAATTCCTTGCAAATCCTTCAGGAAATTCATTGCAAATCTTTGTGAGATCCTACATGTCTAGTGAGCTGAGGTGACAAGTGTTTTTCTTTGTAAACTCGGTTTCACCGACTTGTAATTTTCGGTCCAACGAATCTTTCGGTACCACCGAAACATTCCAACTCGGTGCCACCTCCGACTTTGCAATCAGAAAAACTATTGCCATTGTTCTACATCTTATATCAATATTAGCTCTACAGCATCAACAGAATCTTATCCATTGTGATGCTTAGAGATCTATGTGGCTACACCGTTCATTCAAGTCAGCAAAGGTTGTATGATCTTGCTTGTTGGGCTGTAGTCTCTAGAGGACCAACTAGTACGACAGAATTCTATAAAGCATTTTGAAATTAATGGTCAAGAGGGGAGCAGCAGCATCACATCAAAAGCTTGTAGGATTAGAGATGATTACATTTTAGTGTGAGCAGAGAAGGTTCAAGGCCAAACGTACATAGACAAGAAAGTATTAAGGGAGAGAGGAGACTGTTCACGAGGTGATTGGAGAATATCGTCAGTAGCGACTCCCAGAGAATACAAGAGGAGCTTGTGGCTTGATGTCAACCGAAGAGATGATTGTCACATGAGTTCTGTGTTTGAGGGAGATCAAGAGTTTCAGTCTCTTCTCTTTTTCTTTCTGTTTATGTTCTGCATTTTCTGCATTTAATTCCTTGCAAATCCTTCAGGTAATTCATTGCAAATCTTTGTGAGATCCTACATGTCTAGTGAGCTGAGGTGACAAGTGTTTTTCTCTGTGTGAACTCGGTTTCACCGACTTGTAATTTTCGGTCCAACCGAATCTTTTCGGTGCCACCGAAACATACCACTCGGTGCCACCGACTTCGCAACAGGAAAAACAGTTTGCCACTTGTTCTATATTTCTTCTGATCCAGCTCTACTCAATGAATCTTGTCCTCTTCAAGCATCACAGTTTTATCCATTGCTTTGTGCTGAGTCTCAAGGACCAAACCTATACGACGGATTCCAGAAAGCCCTTCTTGGAAATTGATGTCAAAGGGGGAGAGAGAGATCACATCAAAGCTTGTAGGAGAGAGAGATCACATCAAGGGAGAGAAAAAGTCTCAAGGACCAAACCTACAAGAGAGAAAGTATTAAGGGGGAGAGAGAGAGAGATTTCCAGGGGGAGAGATACTCAAGGATCCAGATGTCCAGATGCTTGATGCTTGATGTCAAGGGAGAGATGTCACATGCTCTTTTTGGGAAAGACATGTTCATTTGTATCTTTCAGCTCTGATTTGCTGTTCCTTATCTTCTCATCATGAGTATAATGTAGTTGGGTGTGTATCGCTCGATGTACATGTGCCAGTTTAACAGCCTCATATCTTAAGCGTTATCCAGCGATGCTGTTACCTATTACTCATCTTACATGCTAGGAGTGTTTGAGTTGGTATGTGTGTTGCTCAAGCTTTTAAGGGGGAGATTGAAAGCATCAGTGATGTCACTAGTGTTATTCTTTGTATTAGTTGCATTGGTACATTCCATCCTCTTTCAAGATGGGTAACAATCAAATTCAAGTACTATCTATTGTACATGTCGCTTTGCAAGATAAGATACTCAATAGAGCATGAGTGCGAGTGATCATATAAAGGTCTGATGCATTGGAAACATTCACATTGCCTACTCTGTCAGGATTAGATGTCTAGCATGAGTGCACGAAGAGGATCTGTGCTAATCCAAGACTTATATGCAACTGATTGTAATCTTCTATCGATCTAAGATACATTGTCAATTACAGTCACATAGGATAATGCTCCTATTAGCATATGCTTTTAGATGCTTTCTGAGTTGTTGATAAGTTCAACATGAGTGCATGGACTAAAGGTTGTGGGAACTCCTTCAAGATGCTAAGGACAAAGATGGCTAAAGCTTCAAGCTCAAGACTCTTCATTTTACATTTTGATCCAAGATCACATTGAGTTCCATAGGAAAAGCCAATACTATCAGGAGGGATGAGGTGTTTGCTTAATGAGCCTCTTGCTTCATGTGCTTAATGATATTCTCCAAAATCCTCAACTACTTTCCACTTCCACATATGACCTAAACCCAAGCCAGACTCGGACCTACCGATTATTCCTATCCGGCGCCACCGAGTTTCACCTGTCATAGCCACTGCCAGAAACCCTAATCAGTTCGGTCTCCCCGATGGGATCGCGGTCTCACCGAGATGGGCTTGCAAACTCTCTGTTACCTATTGCAATATTTTCGGTCCCACCGAGATATGCAATCGGCCCCCCCGAGTTTGCTTGGCCAACTCTCTGTTTCACTTATTACCCAAATCGGTCCCACCGAGTTTGAGTAATCGGTCAAACCGAGTTTTGGATTTACCCTAACCCTAGCACATCGGTCCCACCGAGTTGATCCAGTCGGTCCCACCGAAAATCTCTAACGGTCACTAGGTTTCCTATTTCGGTCTGACCGAGTTTGTTGATTCGGTCTCACCGAGATTGGTAAATCGTGTGTAACGGTTGGATTTTGTGTGGAGGCTATATATACCCCTCCACCTCCTCTTCATTCGTAGAGAGAGCCATCAGACTAAGCCTACACCTCCGGCATCCTATTTCTGAGAGAGAACTACCTACTCATGTGTTGAGGCCAAGATATTCCATTCCTACCATATGAATCTTGATCTCTAGCTTTCCCCAAGTTGCTTTCCACTCAAACCTTCTTTCCACCAGATCCAAATCCTATGAGAGAGAGTTGAGTGTTGGGGAGACTATCATTTGAAGCACAAGAGCAAGGAGTTCATTACCTACACACCATTTGTTACTTCTTGGAGAGTGGTGTCTCCTAGATTGGCTAGGTGTACTTGGGAGCCTCCGACAAGATTGTGGAGTTGAACCAAGGAGTTTGTAAGGGCAAGGAGATCGCCTACTTCGTGAAGATCTACCGCTATTGAGGCAAGTCCTTCGTGGGCGATGGCCATTGTGGGATAGACAAGGTTGCTTCTTCGTGGACCCTTCGTGGGTGGTTGCTTCTTCGTGGACCCTTCGTGGGTGGAGCCCTCCGTGGACTCGCGCAACCATTACCCTTCGTGGGTGGAGCCCTCCGTGGACTCGCGCAACCGTTACCCTTCGTGGGTTGAAGTCTCCATCAACGTGGATGTAGGATAGCACCACCTATCCGAACCACGGGAAAAACATCCGTGTCTTCAATTGCGTTTGAATTCTCCAAACCCTTCCCCTTACATTCTTGCAAGTTGCATGCTTTACATTCCGCTGCTCATATACTCTTTGCATGCTTGCTTGATATGTATTGTGTATGTTGAAATTGTGCCTAAAACTCCACTCAAACCAAAAAGGCCTAAAAATTGCAACTTTAGCACTAAGTGTCTAATCACCCCCCCCCCTCTAGACACATCTACTTCTAGATCCTACAATAATGCTTTGCCATGTGAAGGAAGCGCCATGCTTTGGCCTGGACTTCATCAAATCGCCATCAGGATAGTACTTGGCTCTCAGAATAGTAGCACACAAGGAATCAGGATTATCAATGAGACGTCATGCCTGTTTGGCGAGCAAAGCCATGTTGAAACAGTGGATATCACGGAAACCCATTCCTCCTTGATTTTTTTGGTACGCACATTTTCCACCAGGCCATCCAGTGCATCCTTCTCTGGTTCTCCTCGTCTCCCCACCAAAAATGCACAATCGTGTCAATGATTCATTTACAATTTTTTTAGGAATTTTAAAGACCGACATTGCATAGGTAGGTATGGCTTGGATCACAGCCTTGAGCAGGATCTCCTTTCCCCCGGCAGACAATAATTTTTCCTTCCAACCACTATTTTTCTTAACAATTCGTTCAATCAAAAAATTAAAACAGTCTGTTTTATCAACACCCACATTTGCTGGCAAGCCCAAGTATTTGTCACTCATTGCCTCTGTCATTATATTCAACGTTATACACATTTGTTCTCTTATCTCTACCGTTGTATTAGGACTAAAGGAAATGCTTGACTTTTCCACGCTTACCAGTTGTCCTGACGCCGCACAATATAAATCTAATGCTGATTTCAGGGCCGCCGCATTATGTTGGTTGGCTTTCATCAATATCAATGAATCATCCGCAAAGAGAAGATTTGTGACTGGCGGGGTGTCTCTACAGACTTTAACTCCTGATATGTTCCCGTTGTCCTCAGCATGCGCTAGCAAGGCATTCAACCCCTCTGTGCATAGCAGAAAGAGGTATGGTGGTAGCGGATCACCCTGCCTCAACCCTCTAGTAGGCTTGAAACTCTCACTTTCCTCTGCACTGATCCTTACTCTATAATCGACAGTTGAGACACATTGCATAATTGAATTCACCCATTCTCGATGAAAACCCAATCTCAACATAATCTCCTCCAAAAAGGCCACTCAACTCTATCGTATGCTTTTTGCATATCAAGTTTTATAGCACACAAGACCTCTCTCCCTTCTCTTTTGTTCTTGATTGTGTGAAAACATTCATAGGCCACTAAATTATTATCCGTTATCAATCTACCCGGTACAAATGCACTCTGTGTGGGACTAATAATTTCTGGTAAAAAGACCTTCAATCGAGTAGCCACCATTTTCGCAATTATTTTGTATACCACATTACATAAACTAATCGGTCTAAATGTTACCTTTTCTGGTGTATTAATCTTA
This sequence comes from Triticum urartu, assembly GCF_003073215.2. Classification (NCBI taxonomy): domain Eukaryota; kingdom Viridiplantae; phylum Streptophyta; class Magnoliopsida; order Poales; family Poaceae; genus Triticum; species Triticum urartu. The sequence goes on along the minus strand of NC_053025.1, from coordinate 138,838,356 downwards.
GGAATCATCACGATTGTCGTATCGTTCCAACCGTTCGGGATAGTACATGTGTTGATTGCTTTCATAACCTCCTCAATTAGGTCCTCCCCCAGCATTGGCCAGAACCTTTTGTAGAAAATAGCATGAAGCCCATCTGGTCCTGGAGCTTTTAAGTCCCCAATATCGAATAAAGCCTTGCGAACATCTTCCGCGGTATAAGGGGCAAGTAGAGCATTATTCATTTCATTTGACACTCTCCTACGGACAAGTGATAAAACTTCTTGGTTCGGATGCTGAACTTCCAATGTGAAAAGGTTTGAATAACATTCGGTGATGTGATCCTTCAACTCCTTTTCTTTTATCCAGTTTCCAGACTCATCTAAGAGTTTCATTATATTATTTCTTTTTTTCCAGGTCGTGGCAGCGTTGTGAAAGAATGCCGTATTGCGATCCCCGTGCATCAACCAGTTCGCCCGTCCTCTTTATAACCAGAAAATTTCCTCTTGATCCAAAATGTTTTTAATTAGCACAATAATTTCCTTCTGACGACATCGAGATTCCGTATTTAGTGGGCCACGCCTTAATCTTTCTAATTCCTTTTTTAATTTCCTAATTCTTACCTTCGGTCCCTTTAGAATTTCCCGATCCCAAGTATGCAAACCGGCATGCACTGCTCTCGTACGATTAGCAAGTGAAGGTCCAATACCTGCAAGCTTGGCTTTCTCCCAAGATGCCTTAACAATTTTAGTGACTGTCTCTTCCCTCAACCACCTCGCCTCAAATTGTTTAACGCGCCCCTCTGGTCGATTAAACACCTTTTCATCCAAATAATCCATGTCTAGTACAATTGGGTGGTGGTCAGAATGAACATGTTCTTCGTTGATCACTGCCGCTCGTGGGAATTTATTTTCCCACGCTAAATTACAGACCGCCTGATCAAGACGCTCACATATTTCGCCTCTCCTCCAAGTGAAAAGGTCACCGGTATAGCCCAGGTCGTCGAGTCCACAATCCATAAATCTCTCATCATACCAAGTGGTCTTGCCATACAGCCCTCTTTTTCCAAAGGATATAAAATTTCATTAAAATCCCCCAAAACTACCCAGGGGTGGTTACCCTTACTATGTAGATTGCGAATATCATTCCAAGATAGATGACTTTCATTCCATTTCGGGTGACCATAAAAACCCGTGAAACGCCATTGAACCACATCCTCATACATAAACACAATATCAATAAAATGGGGTGAAACATAGTTCAACTCAACTTTATTTGACTTATGATAAAACAAAACGAGGCCACTGGCCTTACCATCACTTTCCACTAGAAACATAGAATCAAAATCTAAAATGCGACAAGCTCATCGGCTTTACAATTATTCAAATGAGATTCAGAAAGGAATATAAATATGCCCTTGTACGCTCCTGTAGATCCAGGAGTTCATGAACTGTCATGTTGGAGAGCATACCACGACAGTTCCATCCTAGGATTTTCATTTGGCCCGGCGGTCCTCCTCCTCGGAGGCTGCCGATGTGCCATTCTCGTCTTTCTCTTCGCCAACCGATTCCACACCTTGCGGAATATACTCTTCCTCCTTCTCATCAGTCTCCTTTGCAGCATGTGTAACCCCACCCTCCTCGTCCTGGACTACTTCAACTCTGCCAGTGCACACCCGCTTGGAAGAGGCGGTTACATCGCCATATAATATGCGCTCATAGCTATCCATTTCTTTCTCAAAAGAGAACTCTAACTCACTACCCATCGGACGAACGCCAAATGAATGTCCCCTTTTTTTCCTATGACTTGCTTGCGAGCATTCTCATCTCTATTTTGCCCCCATTTCTTTTTATCTTTATTTTTGTAGTTACCCTGCGTATGATTCTTAGCTGCACTGAATTTAAAGCATACAGTATTGTTCTCTGTCCCACCACCTGTTTTACCAAACCTTGCAGCTACCGCGTTTGTCAACGCATCCAACACCCCCGGATAGAAGAGCAGGAGGCCCGTATCAGCCCCAGGCGCTGGGGTTTTACTGGACATCCCCAGCGGCTGAGTACCCATGGACTTCTGACTCTCCTGGAGAGCCTGATTCGGAGCAAGTGTAGCATGCAAAAGACCCTCCCGGTCATGTGTTGCACCTTTGGACGAGTCCTCCAAGGACTTGTGGCCCTGGACCCGAGTAGATGGCATGCCCACCTGGTCCACCTGACCAAGTGGCGCACCAGCCGGAGCAGGCGCCAAGACTACCTGAGCCCGACCCTCCTGGCCGGTGGTCGTCTTGGTGGAAGTAGCGCCCCCCTTATCAGAGACCGTGAGGCCACTTACGACAGTGGCCACCTTGACAACGTCCATGGGCTTGCTGTTGTTGTTGTTGGCGATGCTTGCAGTCGTGTTCTTGTCGCCACAATAGTAGTTCCCGGAGAGTAGACCCCTCCTGCTAGTACCTTGGCTCTTCCAGTAGGGCTCAACACTAAGATTTCTAGGGAAGCAAACTACTCTCTTCTCACTTGGGATTTTACAAAACCTCTCAGAAGTATGACCCACAATCCCACAACACTCACAGTACAAAGGTAGCTTCTCATACTTTACACCAAACTTAAGAATCTTTGAACTACCTAAAGGGGTAAACTCTACAAAAGTCTTCATAGGTTCATGCAATAAGATCTTCACGCGCACACACAAGTATTTTTCAACAATTACATGGTTGCGGTGCGATACCTCCAGCACCTCTCCCAGTTGATCCTCGAGAGGCCACCCTATACTCTCCGTCTTAAGCACGTACGGAAGATCGCATACCTGGACCCATATGGTCATGACGCCAAGGTCAACCTCTACCGGGTCACCGTTGCCGTCGAACTCGGCGAAGATGAGCCCATCCCGATTAAAGTGCCAAGGCTGCGCCTTAAGCACGAACCGACGGTCACTCTCAGAGGTGAAATTGAGGATGAACCTCCCGTCATCGCTGTCACCTCTTGGAGGGTGGTCACCCCTTGGTTCTTCCAAGCCGTGTTCCGGAGATCATCGAGGATGGCCCTCGGATTGGCCTGGAAAGGGGAGAGGAGGCGTCCAACCACCAGGAAGCTGCTGATGGCCTTGTGAGCAGCCTCCATGTCAATGACAAGAGGACGGCCCCCATCCCTCGAACCTTCTCCACTCGCTGGTTTCTTCCCCAAAACATCATGCGCGATCTCTCCCTGACCCGCCATGGCACACTTCCCTCGGTCGTGGCAAGAGGTAGAAGGAGCAGAGAGCAGATGGTTCTGCAGTGGCGAGAATGATGAGGGGGGACGACCTCTTCCGCACCCACAAATATAGCAAGTCTGAATCCCCTTCCTCACAGCCTCATGAACGAAATTGATGCTATTAAACACGAGTAAAAGGCCATGAATGAGACGCTTCCTATTAACTACAACGAAAAAAACCCCTCTCCCTCAAATGATTCACAAACAGGCAGAGCTAGATCCAGAATCGAGAACACAATCAAATCCTGCTGAATACTCATACTAAAAACTGGAATTGATAAGTTAACTAGCAGAATAGCAAGAAGAGCCTTTGAATCCCGGGCGGAAATCACGCCCATCTTGTCTGAATCATTCCCCTCCCACCTAGCGGGACTCCTGTTTCCTCTCAATCCTATCCTACTATCCTCACAAAGACTCGACGGGATCCCACCTGCCGAAAACTTCGCGATTCCCTTGGAAGATCCCCACTGATTCATGTCCTTACTTTCCAAACTAGAGAGAGAATTTACCAAATAATCAAGATTAAATACCACCTCCTCCTCTGTCCCTAAATTTTTCCCCAAATCATGTCTCACTGTAACAACAATTTCCATAGCAAAATTGGGCCCCGTCGGACCTTCCTCATGTGAGTCAGAGGGGATCTCACCTGCCAATTTGCGGCACAAATCCCTCAATCTTCTCCTTGGATGCTCAAGACATCTTTCCCGATTTTTCGCTTTCTTGATTAAACTCCTTGATCTCTCCCGAAGGACCTTCCATTCCTGGCCGCTGAAGACGCCCACGACGAGGCCATCTTCAGGAGGCGGCGCCCCCTTTTCCGGTGGAGCCGTCGTTGATAGAACGGCCATCTAGGCCGCCAGGATCTCCGGCACCGCGAGGTCGCCTGGGCGGCCGCGGGAGCCCCCGAGAGACGGGGTCACGTGTCAGAGGGGGAGGGGTAAAATGCCCTCTGAACTCACCGTCAAAGCCATGTTGCTTGCCACGATAAAGCCTTTACCATCATATCCCAAAAAAACTTTATTATTGCTATGTGACTACTTACTTAACTTGCTTAGTATGCATGCTTAAGTTGTTTCCTTTCAATTTATGTCATGCTTTACTTGGATTATGCTTATATTACCATGGGTCACTTATTATGATATGCACGTGGAGATAATTAAATGGTAGGAAAATGACAACGGTGAGAGGCTGGGCCTTATGCCTTGGTTTTGTTCCACTTGAGTCCCCCCTAGAGTGGGATCTTGTTTATGTTCTATGAATGAGCGCATTAACCATACGTGGGTCCCAATTACCCATAGCTGCAGACTATCCAGGAGCCACAAGCTGGTTTTACATTCGCCACACCACTCATACTTGCATACAAAGGAGACAACCCCTAGGGATTTTATTATGTTATATGTCAGGCCATTACGGGATATTCCCTGGTAGTTCGAGACTTGCGGAGTACCCGACAAGTAGCTGTGTAGGGTACTAACTATTGTAGCCCCTGTCGTAGATGATTGGGTCCGTGTTAGAGATACGCCCGACTCTCGATATGGATGTTGAACTGATCGAGTGTCTCCTAGACTAGGACGTAGTGACGGTGAAAGTCATTCGTTCAAAATTGTCTTGCTCAACATGTCATGGGGAACAACGACTGTTGTCCTCGAGCAAGCTTTGTCGTGTCGTCTCGAAGTTTCGGTAATAGCTCAATGGGTGGGTGTAATGGGTAGATTCCAGTTGGGAACAATGTGCATATGGAGCCTATAATGGGTACGTTGGTGCACCCCTGCAGAGTTAAATCTTTCGGAAATTCATGTCCGCCCTTATGGATGACTTGGAGCTTGACTAATAGTTCCTAAAACAACTTCAACCAACGTGAGAGTGCCTTGACTATCTCTTATTCATGGGTTATACGAAGAGGAGGACAAAGTAGTGCTCTTTTTGCGTAGAAAGGTGAGTAGGTTCTTAGTTCAGGAGTTACCTGATGTTTGGATTACGCTTATCTTAATCTAATAGATGCAAGTTGTAGTGTGATTTTTAGGGCTTGCAGCTTCACCACTCCATTCTCTACCTAATTATAGTGTTAGTGCTAGTACCCCTAGTAATGAGATTTGCCGAGTACCTTTGTACTCAACCTTGCCACAACAAATAGTTACATGTGTGGTGATGGACAACATTAGCTTGGTAGTCCTTCAGACAGCGGTCTGGGCAAGGATATGGATGTCATTTGCCTTACTTTGAGCCTTCTTAACGCAACATGTATTCTTAACTGTCTAAGTTTTATTTGCTTCCGTTGTATGAGTTGGATTTTAGTCATAAGACCATGTCCGTAAGACTCTGGAACCGACATAGGGGTCCTCGACCCGCCCACTAGACCAAGACACGACATGGTAAGAGACCTTTTAGCTAGGCCACCATCATCGTCAAAGATAACAGTTCACTAGTTTGGGTCTCTATCCGTCGTTGATGGCTCATCATACATCTCTCCCTTGCTCTTGCGTCGCTGTTTAACATCCGACACCATTTTTGCTTTATCATGTTGCTTATCAACCACTCTCTCCCTGTAATGGCACTACAACCCTCTCTCCTCTTCTATGCGAGGCATGGTAATTGTAATTGGGTTGTAACCCTAGCAGTTTGTGGCGTGCTTTACCTACTTTCCCTCTTACTAAGTTGTAAACCCTAGAACTGGATCCCCAAATTCTTTCTGGAAGTCTGAATAGAAGTGTCGAATTCAATCTTGAGTAGCCCTGACACCGGCTTTCAAGCGCTTGGGCCTCCGCCGCATGCCGCACTATATTCCTTCCTGAGCACGCCGCAATCCAGATCAGATTTGACTCCTACACACCCATCGGTTGGTCTCACTAAAAATTTCAGACAAAAACATGCCGCCCGTCGCACGATCAATCCTACTCCAAGTCGCTCCAGCCCCGTTGACCCATCGTACCAAGCTTCAATTTGGCGGCAACCCTGACTCATTAGTAATCGATCCTCGATTCTGCTCCACCTCTAGATCAACTCCTTCGCGACCTCCAGACCTACCTTATGCTCATGATATCACTTGTTATATTAATTCGAAGTGTATTGTCGATTCACCGAGGACCAAGCAATCACACGAGACATGACATCAAGATTTGTTAACGAGGTTCACCAACATGGCTACATCTCAGAGGCCACCGCTACAAAACCGGCAACCCGGGCCCTGCACACGCCACTGGCTTTCCATGCATGTCTGTGCTCTCTTGACATACATTACATCGTGTGTCTATCCCTACATTATATAAGAGGTCCGGAATACAAGTGTTCTACTCGAACACAACTCGTACCCTGTGTACACACAGTACAACTCTAAGTTCAACATATTCAACACACTTCCAACAACCAGAAAACATAACCACGGAATGAACGGGGATTCATTCATAACTGAAACACACGAGGCATTTGTAGGTCACACACAGTCTAACTTATTCACAGAGCAAGACATATGAAAACGATCTATACCATTGCCACAACCCCCAATTGTGGTCTCATCCTGACAAAATAATGAAAATGCGAGCTAAGAAAGAAACTTCAGAGCTTGAAGCATCCGGTCAGCTCTTTGCTGAAACTGAGACCGAGCTCTCGAAGGCAGACCCCATGCGGCTGATGACGAACTGGTAGATCTTGCGCTTCAAGCGCTCCACATTGTCCTTGGTCGCACCCTCGTCGGCGATCTTGCCGACTCCGTCCAGCCAGTCGCTGATCCTCTTGAACTGCGACAGGACCACCGTGATATGGCCGCTCTGCTTTCCCCTAGTTGCGATGTTCTGGTCTTCAAACAGGTGGAAGCCCACATCCATGGCCTCGTTCACAAATTTCAGAAACCAGACATGCATCTCGTGGCACAAGGTGTGGGCAAGCTCAACCGTCTCGTTCATGCCCAGAGTTTTAGGCCATGCAGCAGGGAGATGTGATGCCCTGGACTGGACCTTTGCAGAAGCTCCAAGAGATGGCCTCTTGGACAGGCTTGTTCTTGGTGGTTCCACTGCAGGAGGAGCCTTGGGCTTTTCAGTGCTCTTCTTCTGGTAGATGGATCCAGTGGCGCTGTTAACAAGCTTGAGGACCTCCAGTTCGGTTGCTAATGCTGCCTCAACCCAATGAGTGGCTGATTTCTCCCAGAATGCAGCTTCATCTGCTCCGTTGGTGGCCAGTGACTCGGCGATTTTCTTCCACTTCAGAGTGTCTTCATAGACAGCAAGGAAACAATCGACAGTTGGGAGTGGATTCGCGGTCTTCGACAACGAACAAAGTTCAGAGAACTTGCTGTTGATAGAAATCAAAACATTGTTACAATCATCACTCACACAGACTTTGGTGGAAAAACAAAAACAGACTGCTGCAAGTTACCTCAGATTTCTGATAACTGAATCAGTGATCAATGCCTCCTGCAGAGCGTCAGCTGCAGCGGCTGCTGCTGCATCTCTCCGCTCAGCAGCTTCCTGTAAAATCAATAACAAAACGAAGAAGGCATTAGGAGGATCAATAAATGGATATTGTCTGCAAAAGCAAATGAAATACTCCCTCAGAGGAAGTAGCATACCTTTCCGATCTTCGAAAGTTTATCTGAAACTGCAACCAGTGGAATGCTGCCATCAGTCCATTTAGCATCATGAAGTATGATTTTTGGAGCTGCTGTTTTTGCCTTCCCTGCAGCAGACTCTGTCTTCTTTCGTGGTTTTGGCTTCTCATCAACAGAGGAGTCATCGTTACTGGATAGCTCTGTTGTAGCGTCACTAAGTCGCCGTGACATTGCTTCCTGAAGTTACAGAAGAAGGTCAGTTGTCATTGCTCAGGCACATGAATTCCAATTGCATGTAAACCTAAGCAATTCAGAATAAAGCAGTGCATATAATAAGATATGCCCATTGCACAATGCTCTTGATTCACACATACACTAGAATTAACTGTAGACAAAGAACCGGAATTAACTGTAGACTAAGAACTCTATACAATAGATGCACAGCATCAATACTTTTCCCGTTCGCCTACAACATTATTATCAATGAGGCTATGCAATGTACAAGCACATGAAAATATCATAGCCAAATAGTTTGATTCATTTTCTGTCAACGAAACTGAAATAGTCAGAACTAACCAAGTGGCTAGCAATCCAGTACTCCTACACTATTGAGGACATTACAAGTGGCTAGCACTACAAGATTTTGGAACATAACAATATTATTTACAGGTTAATTCTAGTTTAACATGCTCTATATTTAAACAATTGAGCATGCTGCTACTGTTGCAGCTGTACAGCTAAAAAAAGGAAATACATCTCTTTCACATCCCCACTTGGTCTCATGGATGAGCATGATCAATTAACAGTACATATACTAGTGGCAGATACCTACACAGCAATTACGCTTAATTCCAACATCCGAAATTTCCAAATGCAACACAATGTACTAGCAATTAATATGATCCTTACCTGAGTCCTCAGAATAGTATCTCTGTCCACCTTGACCTTGGACTTATTCACCGTGCCAGCGGCCGCAGCTGCAAGAGCCATTGCCGACTCGTCCCAGCTCTTCCTCCCCGGCTTCATGGCCGACCCGCTCCCCAAATCTGTCATCTTCGAGATACCAGAAACCAACACCCCGACCTTCTTCTTGCTGCCCCCTTCTCCCGAAAGCCTCCGGGAACCGGGTGAGAGGGAGCCCCGCCTGCCACCGCCTCCTGGAGAGGCCGCTCCCCTTCTCCCTCCTGGTGAAGGCTGCCTGTACCTCGATGGCACGATAATGGCTGGCTCCTTTGCGACCCTGCGGTTCTCCTCCTTGGCCGCAACAAGGCTGGGAACCACACACTTCGACGGGGCCGGCGACGACGACCTGGACGTGCCTCTCACGGCAGGTGACGACGCTCTGGAGGCGCCCTTGACAGAGGGAGACGCCGCCCGGGACGCTCCCTTCACCGCAGGCGACGGATCTCGCTGCTTGGCCGGCGCCGGAGACGAGAACCGCCGCTTCGCGGCCGAACCGCCTGGCAGCGCCGCGGCCTCGGGGCCGTTCCTGGGAGCAAGAACGGTCCTTTTGACGGCAACATCCATCGCATCAGACGGTGGCGCACCGCCGGAGCCGGACGGCATGAGCGGTGGTGCAGCGTCGGGGGAGGAATCGGGCCTGATGACGTAGCCCCGGGAGCACGCGGCGGAGCGGACGATGAGCGGCTCAGGGTTGCCGACGCAGGGGAGGGAGCGGGAGGACGGAACAGGGCGGAGGCCGACGGCGCGCGGGACCGGGCTGGCGAAGCGGAGGCGGTCGAGGTGGACCAGGTGGCCGACGATGTGTGGGCGCGCGGAGAGGAGCGCGTCGGCGTCGGCGGGGGAGGGCTGGACGTAGGTGGAGTGGAGGCCGTCGGAGAGCTGGAGGAGGAAGCCGTTGGAAGGGCAGAGCAGGGAGTCGGCGGTGGAGGCCGTGAGCGCAGGCACGACCGCCGTGACCTGGAGCGCGGGGGAGCGGTGCTCCCCGGTGACCCGCTCGTCCGTGTGCATCGCCTGCAGCAGGCGCAGCAAGACCCCCGGTGTTACCGTCGCCATCGCTCGCTCTCTGGCCGCCGATCGGGAGGAGAAGGGGGGGGGGGGGGGGGGGGGGGGGGGGGGGGGGGGGGGGATTGGGGGGCGGAGAGGGAGAGAGAAAGGGAGGGATTTGAGGAGGAGCCTAGAGGGAGAAAGAGACGTTGGGGTGCGGCGTGGCGAGCGTGAGGACTGGGGACCTGCGGTGGGATTTCAAATTTCAAACGGCCCGCCTCTGTGTTAGGCAGTGGGGCCATTTGGCAGGTGACTCTTGTCAGTATGCAGGGCCGCCGTGAATACTCGCTGCCTGTGCTTGGTGTCGTTACTCGTTTTTCTTTCACGCGCACATTTACTTATTTCATTTTTAAAAAAAAATACTTGTTTTCTTTTGTGAGCGAATTGATTTTTTTTCTGATAAAGTTAACGCTCCAAATCTCGTGACAGAACTGAATGCATTGGCTGCCGTCCGATCCGGATTGCGTTGGCGTGATTTCGACAGGGGTGGATGGTTTTTATTAAGGGACGATTGCGGACGTTATTTGGACAAGGATTTTCAGGAGAGTAATTAATGTATACCATGATATTAAACCGTTATGCTAGTGAGGGGGCTAGCTAATTCCAGTCGTTTCGTCTAGGTTCTAGCTAGCCAACCAAACCATCCACTAGCAAGTATTGTAGTAGTTGTTGTTTAGGTTGAAGACAACTCGTTTTCAATCTGTTGATCTGAACTGTTATCGAATCGGCCAAACTGAAGAACAACTAATCTGATCATGGAGTTGAGTGGATTGGAATGTCGAGTCTTTCGCCCTCTTGCCAAATTGTGGAAGAGAGGACGAGATGTGTTGGCTCGCTCCACAACCATCACCGTGGTAATTTCTATATGAATACTATCGTGGTTTCGCACCTCATACCTGATAATTCACGTACAACATCGTGATAACTTCGACATGAGAAAAAAAAAGTTGTTGAGACATACATCAGTAACTTCTATGTCAATAGCATGGTTATTTATACAACGTTGACCTAATATGTTAAGGCCATCATATTTCGTGAATCCAAGCTATCTCATGTGTTTGTGTATCCCTTCTGTTTCAGCCCTATAGTCTTAAACCCGTGAATTAAATATACTAATGATACCTCGTGCCTTTCTACGGGAATGGGTTGCAATAATTTTAGTGAAATTTACTGAAAAAGGCTTTCGCCCCACTTTATATATAAAGCAAAGATCAACATCATCCGAAACAAACGCACGCCCACACCACACACACCCAAGACAGGATACAAAAGAGCGTAGCAACACCACCCCTAGCACACTACCACGAAGAGATGAAGCCGCATACAGCGAACCGTGGACTCCGAGGCGGCGCCTTCAGGAAGGATACGACACCGGAGTGCCGCCACCGCCAGATCCAAGGATCAGAGTTTCCCCCGGAGCCGCACGACGGGCGGTGAGAGCCGCGACGACGCCTTCAAGAAGGGAGCGAGCTTCGCCGTCGCCGGTCCGTCCGAAGATAGAGCAGGTTTTCACCCCGGTCTACACTCACCGCCACCGACCGCTACACCCCGGCAACCACGCCACCCACACGACCATGATCACCGGGCAGCGCCAAGACACGGGCTCTTCCCAAGAGCACCATGCACCGCCACCAGGGCCGCCGCCCCGGCATCCAAGACCTTGAAACCACCACACCCGAGACCCGCCGCTACCCCAACCAAAGAGACGAGCAGAAAAGGAGACACCTTTGCACCCCTGGCCCACCCCAGCGTCGAGACCCAATAGGTCGGCCAACACTGGCATCCATCGACCCATCCTGCAGCCCGGAGCACGAGACGAGATCGATCCTGCAGCACCGTGGGGCGGGGACGGAGTCAGTCCTGCTGCACCGTGTGCGAGACGAGCTCGGTCCTGCGGCACTGTGCGCGAGACGATCTTGGTCCTGCTGCACCGAGCGCGAGACGAGCGATGGACCGCAGCTAGGAAAGGGCCAGCCCTTAGAAGGGAGTAACGACCGAGCGCCGAGGAGATGGAGTGAAGGCCGAAACGGTCCGATCGCAGACAAGCCGACGCCGGAGAAGCCGGCCGCCGCCACAAGCAGATCCGCCAAGCCACCATGGTGCCGCCACGACATCGGGAGTCCACCACCTCCGGACCTCCACATGTCGCCGCCCACGGCCGGAGCAACGGCCACGCCCGGCCGCTGCCCTACCCGTGTCGCCCGGCGCGCTCATAGCGCCGGAGCCGCCGGGCACGCACCACCGCCGCCACATGCCGCCGACCGACCCCCACCACCAGATCCGGCTGGATCCAGCAAGGGGCCGACCGCGTGCCACCTCCCGAGACGGGAGCGCCGCAGCCGCCCCGCCACGCACGAGCCCTAGGGCACCGGCGCACCGCCACCAGCCGGCCGCCCTCCGAGCCCGCCGCTGAGCCGCTGGACCCCGCGAAGACCAGCGCCGCAGCTCGAGGAGACCGCCCCGCACCGGTTTCCCACGAACAGGAGGGAGAAGGGCCCCGCCGCCGTCGCGCCCCCCGGGCTTTGCCCAACGGAACTCGCCGGCGACGGTAGGGGGGAGTGGAGGAAGGAGGGTTCGAGGCTGCAGAGGAACGGATCCCCCCGGCGCGCGCGGGCGCGCCGCGAGGGGGTTGGTGGGGGAGGGGGGAGGGGGAGCAGGGCAAGCCTGGAGGCGCTCGCCCGGCGGCCGGCAGCGGCGGAAGCAGGCGAGGAGGCCGGCGACGGCGGGGGAGGGTTTAGTGAAATTTGGATGTATGAAATATTAATACTTAAACTAACAATAGGTCAATTGAAACCAAAATACATGCAAAAATATATTTTATCATTCTATAGTTGTAGAATATTTATTGAGTCTGAGAAGCATGGATAGTGCATGTTAATGTCAATGTGAGTGTTTCCCCATGCACTGTGACATGGTGAGGTAGCATAGTTGCATGTTGACGGCGTGAATCTAGAGTCTCGATGTGGCCTAGATGGATGGCCGAGTCAGCAAGGAAGGAGTGTTGGTGCAATAATTTGACTCCTTGTGTTTTGGAGATTGTTCTCATAAATAGTGCGGGACTAATGTGTTTGCTAGTGTACATAGAGTAAAAAGTCCCTGGAATCATATGAAGTTTAGAACGAACTATGAAGATAATCTCCTATGAGGCAGCGAAGATTATGCGTGTCTACATTAACCCCCCAAAATTGTTGATGCAAAGCAAATGATTCGGTGTCTTTCCGAAGGAACTAACTGCAACCGAGAAGTTTGAAGACGGACAAAAGACGTAGCATTATCTTTCGCTGTTCTTCTTCTCTTTCTTGAGTGATAGGACCCCGCCCGTACTATTAAGAGGGGTATAGTTTTCGAAACTTATGTTTCTCTGATACTAAACCAAAACATATCACAGTCGAGAGAAATGGCTTTGTGCTCTGAAACGATATTTGCCAGGAAGAGACGCAATACTTCTTCGCTGCGAGAGATGTGATTCGGACCAAGGAGTCAGCTTACTTGTTCCTCAAGTGAAGTTGCCAGGTGTGTTTGAAATCCGGTCATTGGCAACGTGTCGATTGGGCATTGACGAGCTCTCATATCCAAAGTGGTCTTTTTCCCCCTTGGGAAGACTGCGACTACAAATAGCCACCCCCTTCCAACGTGAATCATTGGCTGATCCGTGTGATTTTGAGAAGATTGTGTGAGCACCCCTCTCCCGAAAGAGTTGAGTTCAAAATCCAACGGGAGAAAAACCCCAGAGCCAAAACATTAGATAGTGGTTTAGCATCACTAGAATCTAAGTCTAGTATGCTCCGCCTATTACTCTTGAGAGCTGCTAACTCTCTAGACGGTTAAGTGTCAAGTTCTTCAGTGAACAAGAGTAATTGTGGTTCACGAAGGAGAAGCCTGTGAAGGTTTGGAGATCACCCCAAGCATCTACCTCGAGTAATAGGCACTGGTTGATGAATCAGTTTTTGAGGAGAATAGGACGAAGAGAGTTTATCTTCTATGTTCAATCATAAGTCCATCCAACTAGATGTAGCTCTTTTGCAGAAAGCGCACTAGTCGAACAAATACCCTGTCGCCATCAAGCATCACTGGTCACCTCAGTACCCTATTTACTTTCAGTTATTTGCGGAGAATTATGTTTCGACTATGTGACTGTTTGTCGATGCATGTTTTGGTTCTCCTTCGGTAGTTTTCATTCGTATACTTGTTCCTGTTTTGTTATTTTCCCTGCTTTGGTGTGAGAGATTTGAAGTTTCACGACAGAAACTGTAAATCTCCCATTCGCCCCACTCTAGTAGACATACTTCGTTCCTACAATTGGTATTAGATGTAGGTACTCCTTGTCTCTGCTTATTAAAGTCTAACCACCTTGGAGTTCAAGTATGTCTTCAGTGAACTACAGTTGAATCTAAAGATCCCCATATTTGATGGGACGGACTATCCCTTCTATATGGAGAAGATGAAGATCCATCTCCGAACGATTGATGATGAGATGTGGCATGTTGTTCAACATGGCTACTTTATCGAGACCCCGTGATATCTCACTCCATGGGAGAAAAGGCTCATTCAGATGGATGCACTAGCAAAGGATGGGATCTGCGGTCATATGTCTCAAGCGCAATTCCTTCAATATCGTTAGTTTGACACTGCAAAAAAATTGGACATCCTCAAAAAGATCAATGAGGATGTGTCCAGTCAGAAGGAAGCTCGCGTCGATAATCTTCGTGCCAAATTCAACCGCTTCAAAAGGATCAAAAATGAAAGCTACCAGCAAACTTTCAATTAACTGACATTGCAAATGAGCTACAGGGCCTATGGGGAAAGACATCACTTATCATGAAGTTGTGTAGAACTTGCTCAGATCAGTGGATATCTTCTTTGAACGCTGGTTCTGATGATTAGGGAGAGAGTTGGTTTCAAGTTACTCGACTCGGACGATACCATGGAAAGGTTGAACACTCATGAGGAGCAAGTAGAAGAAATGAGAGACCTCTATGGTTCAAGTTACCGAAAGAGTAACACACTCAAATTTGTGGTTGAATCATCTTCGGAATATAATGCCGATGTAGATTCTGATGATCCTGAAAGTACCACAAGGATTTCTCGCTGATAACAAAACACTTCAAGTGATTTCGAAAGAAAAGTTAACCTCAGAAGAAAGGCTCAAGCAACTCCGAAAGTTCCAACTCCTCGTCAAAACCTACGGGGACTACACTCCCTTCAAAGGCAAGAAACCAGGACACTTCATCTCTGATTGTCCTCTCTAGGAAGTTGAGATATGAGCTAGTGGAAGATTCGGATCGGGCGGTAGTAAACATGGCAAGGGAAAGAGAAAGAACTATGATTCAGATGATGAGAAGAAGACCAAGAAGTTCTTTAAGAAGAAGGACAGCTCCACCTCCAACTCTACCTCAAGATCTTCTTCAAGACCCCCTTCAAAGTCCACCTCCAACCGAAGGAATACCTCTCACAAGGCTAAGGCATACATCGGGAAGGAAATGGACTCAGATGAAGAAGCTTCTGACTGTGATGAAGAAGAAGAATTCAAAGAAGAATCGGACTCGGGCATGACTGGGATCGCATGTGCTTCCACACCCGCGCCAAACTTCTTCGACAACAATTCAAGTAGTGATGAGGCACCTGTGTTATGCTTCATGGCAAAAGCTTAAAATGAAAAGGTATTTCCCAAGCATCACAAGATATATGCTACTGATGAATTTTCCTCTAATGATGATGATCATGCTAAACTGATAAAAAATGCTAAGAAGCAACAATACTCTCTCTCGAAAATTGGGAACACTCAGAAAGTCCGAAGGGTTGTTGGTCGAGGAGATGGAGAAAACCAAACGTTGAGAGAAGAGCATTCTGCTCTTGAGTCACAAATGGAAGAGCTAACAAAGCGTCATGATTTTCTCTCGGCTGACCATCAGAGGCAGACTTATGAGTACCTTCAGAGGAGAGAGGCTCATGATGACTTGCTGATGCAAAATTCTCTTATCTTCCAACAGCTTAAGGAACAACCTAAGGTGTTCATGCCACCTTGCTTAAAATGTCTTGAACGCAGTAATGCCGAGTGCTACTTGTGATGGAGTTGTTGGATTACCCCCAAGAGGAAGGGTGAAGCAGTATAATAGTAGATAGTATTTACCTCAGTTAAGGACCAAGGTTATCAAACTGTAAGAAGATGGCACACAAATGACATGAACGGTACTCGCACATACACACACACACAAAGCAAATGCTTGCACCCAACAAAGGCAAGGGGGTCGTCACCCCCCTTGTTCTTGCCAGTTGCAAGGTTTAAATTTGACAGTGATAGGCAAATAAACAAAAATAAAAGAAAGTGAAATAAAATAGCAAGGTAATTGTAGGATTCTTAGTAATAATTGAGAATGGACCCAAGGGCCATAAGTTCACTAGATGAATCTCTCTCATAAGCATATCATTGGTGGGTAAACAAAGTACTATTGGGCAATTGACAAAAATGTGTACAGTTATGATGATCTTCCAAGGCACAATCATTATATAGGCATTACGTGTGTGATAAGTAGACCATAATCCAACTACATCTACTACTATTACTCCACCCCAAGACCACTATCAAGGATGCATCTCAAAGTATTAAGTTCATGACAAACAGAGTAACGCATTAAGCAAGATGACATAATGTAGACAAAGTATGACCAAGAAATATGACCGAACCCCATCGATTTATCCTTAGTAGTAACAATACAAATACATGCCTTTTCCCTCCTGCCACAGGGCAAGATCACCGCAAGATTAAACCTACCACAAAGCACCTCTCCCACTGAAGATAAATCAATCTAATTGGCCAAAGAAGATGGATAGATCGGAGAGAAATACAAAGCTATAAAATTATGCAGCAAATAAATCTCAAGAGACTCAAATAGTGTAATGGATAATTCTGACCATAAACCCACAATTCATCGGATCCCAACAAACACACTAAAAAAGATTACATCAGATTGATCTCATAGGAGATCATTGTATTAAAGATCAAAATAGAGAGAGAAAGCCATCTAGCTACTACTATGGACCCGGTTTCCCCCTCCGTCAGTGTTCCTGAGGAAGTCCTGGACTAAGGGGTCCTCGGGCGTCCAGCCTGTTGGAAATGGGTCGGACTGATGGGCTATGAAGATATAAGACCGAAGACTCTCACCGTGTCCGGATGGGATTCTCCTTAGCGTGGATGGCAAGTTTGGCGTTTGGATATGAAGATTCCTTTCTCTGTAACTGACTTTGTAGAACCCTAGTCCCCTCCGGTGTCTATATAAACCGGAGGGTTTAGTCCATAGAGGCAGAGACGATCATAATCATATAGGCTAGACTCTAGGGTTTTATCCATTACGATCTCGTGGTAGATCAACTCTTGTAATACTCATATTCATCAAGATCAATCAAGCAGGAAGTAGGGTATTACCTCCGTAGAGAGGGCCCGAACCTGGGTAAACATCGTGTCCCCTGTCTCCTGTTACCATCGACCCTAGACGCATAGTTCAAGAACCCCTACCCGAGATCCGCCGGTTTTGACACCGACATTGGTGCTTTCATTGAGAGTTCCGCTGTGTCATCATCAGAAGGTTCGGTGGCTCCATCCATCATCTACAACAACGCTGCCCGGGGGGATGTGTTTCTCCCTGGCCAGATCTTCGTATTCGGTGAGTTCGCACTACGGGCCAACTCGCTTGGCCATCTAGAGCAGATCGACAGCTACGCCCCTGGACGTCAGGTCAGGTTTGGAAGCTTGAACTACGTCGCTGATATCTGCGGAGACTTGATCTTCGATGGATTTGAGCCCATGGCAGCCGCTCCTTGCCACCGCGATGAACATGACCTAAATCTGCCATCGGACCATACCCAGGAGATTGCGCCTGTAAGCGCTCTGGACCTAGATCCGGAGCAGCTTGTACCATCCGAAGATGGGAAGCTAAACCCCACCACGGAAGCCACAGACTCATCAGCGTTGGAGCCGCACACAGACTCAGCTTTGAGTGGGGTCCGCGTCACCGGACCCCCGGATTCATCTCCGGTCACTAGTTCCGAACTACATGCATCCGCGTCCACCGAGCCTTACCAGGCACCGATCATCGAATTCAGTTCCGTGGACATATTCCGGCACTCACCTTTAGGCGATGTGCTAAACTCATTAAAAAACCCTCTCTTTAGCAGGGGACTCACAACTGAATTATATCGGGTTTTAACTGGGGGCTGAAGACGGGGAATTTCGTTTCCCACCCACCTCCCACTTAATAGCCACTATCGAAGATCTAACCGACATGCTTGACTACGACTCCAAAGGCATCGACGGTATGGACGACGATGCCGAAGAGGAGTAGGCCCAAAACCCGCCATTTACCGGGTGCTGGACAGCCACCTCCTCCTATGACGTATACATGGTGGACACACCCAAAGAAGTTAACGACGATGACAAAGAAGACCCAGTGGAAGATAAACCTCCTGAGATACAGCCAAAGCGCCGACGGCAGCGGTGCCGCTCTAAGTCACGCCATGAAAAAGACAACAATACCAGCACAGGAGAAAACAATACTCTAGACGATGTCGAAGACAATAAAGACCCCGTTTAGCCCACTTCCGAACAGGACGAACGGGAAGATGGGCAACTCAGGCCTGATGAATAGGCCGTGCACGAAGACTCGGAGGACAGTAATTATCTTCCACTCTCCAAGGGTGAGGTGAGCCTCAGCAACAAAGATTTTATCGTGCCTGAGGAACCTCTTGAGCAGGAGGGCTTTAAGCACCGGCTAATAGCCACTGCAAGGATCCTAAAAAAGAAGCAGCAACAGCTTCAAGCTGATCAAGATCTTCTCAATGATAGATGGACTAACGTTCTGGCAGCCAAGGAATACGGCCTCGAGCGACCACTCAAAAGTTACCCGAAGCGCAAATTACTACCCCAATTCGATGACGAGGCGCCGGAGCCCGTGCCATGAGCGCACAATGCGGCTGACCGACCACTACATGACCGGGACAAAGCGGCAACTCAAGCCAAACACCAGCCCGTACAACCTCGCTATAAAGGCAGGGATAAAACAGCTCGGGCATATACATATGACCTTCGGCAGAACCTGGACAGTAGAGCAGGACATACCAGATCGATCTACAGATCACGGGGTGTGCCCCGACACGCGACGACGGCTATCTATTTGGACGTGACAAGCTTAATCACGCACGGGCCGAATGCCGCAGACGGACTCCATCTGAGCTACGTCGCGATGTGGCCCGATATAGAGGCGTCGCACACCCTCTTTGCTTCATTGATGAAGTAATGGTGCACGAATTCCTAGAAGGGTTTAAACCCATGAATATCGAATCATACGATGGAACAACAGATCCCGCGGTATGGATTGAAGATTTTCCTCTCCATATCCACATGGCCCGCGGTGATGATCTTCACGCCATCAAATACCTCCCATTAAAACTAAAGGGACCAGTACGGCACTGGCTAAACAGCCTTCCAGAGAACTCCGTTGGCAGCTTGGGAGACTTGGAAGACGCCTTTCGCGATAACTTCCAAGATACATATGTCCGGCCACCAGATGTCGATGACTTAAGTCACATCATCCAGCAGCCCGGAGAGTCAGCGAGGAAGCTCTGGACTAGACTCCTAATTAAAAAGAACCAAATTGTCGATTGTCCGGATGCCGAAGCCCTCGTGACCTTCAAACACAGCGTCCGGGATGAGTGGCTCGCCTGCCACCTCGGTCAAGAAAAACCAAAGTCCATGACAGCCCTTACCGCTCTAATGACCCGCTTTTGCGCGGGAGAAGACAGTTGGCTCGCTCGCAGAAGCAACAGCACCAACGATCCAGGCACTTCCAAAGTTCGAGACGGCAACGGCAAGCCACGACGCAATAAACACAAACGTCGCAATCATAACGAAAGAACGCAAGACACGGCGGACAACGCCGGATTCAGCGGCTCCAAACCCGGTCAATGGAAAAAGCCATTCAAGGCACATAGAGACGAATCATCCAATCTAGACAAAATACTGGATTGTCCCTGCCAGATTCATGGCACCCCCAATAAACCAGCTACTCACACCAACAAAAGTTGTTGGGTCTTCAAACAAGCCGGCAAGCTTAATGCCAAACACAAGGGGAAGGGGCCGCCCAGTGACAGCGATGACGAAGAGACTTGCCAGCCGAATACCGGGGATCAGAAACAATTTCCCCCTGAAGTAAAAACCGTAAATATGGTATACGTGACGCACACCCCTACAGGGGAGCGCAGGCATGCACTACGGGACGCATACGAGTCGTTTCCCCCAAAATTTCGCCATATCCGCCCCGAAGGTTCGGCAGCTTTGATCATCGATCCAATTGTCGATGGGTTCCATCTCACAAAAGTCCTTATGGATGGCGACAGTAGCCTTAATCTACTCTACCAAGAGACTGTCTGCAAAATGGGCATCGATCCTTCAAGAATCAATCCCACCACAACTACCCTCAAGGGAGCAGTATTCAGCGTAGAAGCTCACTCTAGGGGCTCAATCACACTGGAAGTTGTTTTCGGTTCGCCAAACAACTTCCGAAGTGAAGGCTTGACCTTTGATATTGTCCCGTTCCGCGGTAGCTACCATGCACTTCGGGGGCATACCGCTTCTGCTCGTTTTAATGCGGTCCCACTCTACGCCCACGCAAAACTTAAGATGCCTGGTCCACGCGGCGTCATAATAATAAATGGAAATACGGAACACTCCCTCCGTACGGAGGGTCATACTACGGATACCACAATTGAAGTACCAAGCGGCCTCATCAAGCCGCATATCTCATCGGCCATTAAGCCGCCGACCTCTATTAAAAGGGGCCGATCAATCTCAGAGCTGGATTAGCAGTTCGACCTCCGTCGTTCGCCTCATATACCAGCAAAGTTTGTACCGCGCGTACATAACGATGTACTTAGAATACCCTGGTCATCAGCAAAGGCACAATACGGACAGGCCTACAAGCTCTCCTATAGCCTTCTTTTCTTTTCTAACTATTTTTTATCTTTTACCACAGGTGGCTCAAAGACGGGTCATCTCACGGACTCTTTTGGAGTTTGGCTCCGTTCACCTACCCAAAGGCTATTCCTGTTAAGGAGTCCTTTCACCAAGGCAAGGCGGCGCAGACGTGTGACAGGAGGTCCAAGTAATTCTTAGCATACCACACTCTTTATTTAGAGCCTGTAAAGTGCCTTCTCCCTCAGCCTTCGACCACCGACACGTCAAATAGCCTGGGTCGTGGCGTTATTATCTGTAAAATGGCAATTAACATATCAATCAGGTTCCAGTGAACATAATCTGTATTCAGTATTCGCTTTTTCTAAAAGAACTGAATTTTGCTTCTTTGGTTGTTTCACACACGCACCTCGGCACAAACTGGCAGGGGCTCAATATGGGAACAAAAAAATTGCCGGCAAGTCCGAACAGCTTTATAGCATACTTCGGCGTCACGAGTTCGGCTTTATATGCATTAGCTCCGAATCATGTCTTTGGTCAATAGTTGGGTTGCCCGGCTCCTGTGCTTACTACCTTACGTTCCGCTCTATTGGCTAGGGTAGTAAAGGTTGAACTACTATGATTGTGTCCTGATTCATCCAGATGAGCACCTTAGTAGAGAAAGCCGAAAACTGACTGTCATGATGCGGCGAGAGCTGGTCAACCACTCGATGACTTATCAGAATCTTTCGCGATTCCTCCCGTATTTCATGAAGGACCGTTCTTCTGGTCACTTATGTAATGCACCGTATTCGGATAGCTGCGTACATACCAAGGGCTATATCATAGACCCACCGCCAAACTCCTATGGCTAAGTGAAAGTGTTAAAGCCCTATAGTCCGATTGCCTAGTTCGCCGCATTGACACCTCCTTCATGGACCAAGACGTTGGGTCAAGAGTGATCAAGTGCTTTTCCGAACACCCCCGTATTTTATGCGAGGGGGCTGAAGCCGACAACTGGAAAACTTTTAGATTATACAAAAATGGCCGCATAGGAGGAGCCAAAATTTTTAGGCATAGCCTTAAACTATCATAATATTGCTTTTACAATTCCTGCACATTCACTCGAGAACCATATCCTTTGAGCACTGAACCTCTATTAAGCGGGCGCCCTCTAGGACATCTTCAAAATAATGCTCCGGCGTGTGTCTGTCCTTGCCCCCAGGTGGACTCTTCGCTGTAATATCAGTGGCCTTCATCTTCGCCCAATACGTCTTGACACGGGCAAAGGCCATCCGTGCACCTTCAATGCACACCGATCACTTCACGGCGTCGATACGCGGCACCACATCCATAAGTCGCTGCACCAAACCAAAATAAATATTCGGAATTGGCTCAATCGGCCACAGCCGGATCACGACATCCTTCATGGCGGAACCAGATCGGCCCACTGGGCCATCTGTTCATTCAGCAACAGCGGGCATTTTGGCGTGCTGAATTGTGTCCAGAAAAGCTTCTCTGTTGCATACCCTTCTTGCACTTGGTAAAATTGCGCTGCATCAGAGGCGCTCTTCGGCAAGTCCAAGAATGCGTCTGGAGAACTCCACGTTTGATTAAGCGGGGCATATTTCGGATCGCCGAATTTAGTCTGTAATAAGAAGGGCTTACCAGCCGATATCTCCCCAGCTTGCCGGATCTCCTCCCGAGCTGCCCTAGATTCGTATCGTGCTTCCCTCGCCTCTTGCAAGGCATTGTCGAGATCGGCCGTTTTGGCTTTGTTATCCCTCTCAAGGAACTCGCACCGGACAGTGGCTTCCTTCAGCTCGCGAGCCATGGTAGACATTCTCTCCTCGCACTGGCGCCGAGCAGCCTGTTCGGCTTTTAACTCATCACCTACCTTCTTGGCAGCCACATTACTCATCCAGGCTTGCTCCTTGGCTCGGGCAAGTTCAGCCCGAAGGGCCTCCACCGCGGCAACACTATCTGCAATTATGCATGTCTCAGTATATAATTCTTAGCTTCATGCTCATGTTATTATACATACATACACTGACCGCCTCAAAACATACCTTGCGCCTCGTCGAGCCGCCTGTTAATAAGCACGATGTCGTCATCCGCCACATCAAGTTTCCGCTCAAGACCTGCAACCTCTGTAGCGTGGGCAATCGTCATGGCTGTAACAGTCTGTGTTCCAATTAATTAGATTATTCCTTGGGCATATCTTTTTCAATCCTCTCATTGCCTCCCTTTGGACGCCAACCAGAGTCTCAGGGGCTACTATCTATACATAGGTGCATTTTGCGTATAGAGTACAATCGAAAATATTACATTACGTACCTCGAAGCCTCTTAGCAGGCTCGTGAAAGCTTCATTCAATCCACTTTTGGCGGACATAATCCTCTCAACCATCATACCCATCAAGGTACGATGTTCCTCTGAGACGGACGAATATCGTAACATGTCCATCAGTGTATCCGGCGCCTCCGGATCCCGGGCAGCTAGCAGTTGTAGGAGTACGGACTCCCTTTGAAGGGATATGTTTGCCCGACCCTAGAGTTGTCTCCGGCTGTAAACCGGATAGTCTGGGACCTTTGTTGTTGTTCTCCATAGGAACCGCACACCCCGGACCCTGGGCGACCGATGTTTCACCTTGGGGCGTTGTCCTCATTATCCTTTGCACCACTTGTTGATCGGGAGAGATCCTCCGGGATGACACCTCGAAGTCGTCCGCCCTATTGGGCGAGGAAGCCTGTGGAGGCGTTTCACTTTCCATCATCTCTGAAAGAAGATCCCTTGAAGAGGATTGTTGAGGAAGACTGCGTACCGTACTACAAAACATGTATTCTAAATGTTACCCTTGTGACAGGAAACGGAACGGGATATGTTTAAAACACCCTTGTTCACTTACGGTTCAGCTAAAGGCCCGTCCTTGTGGAGGGACTGTGCGACAACGTCGTCTTCCAAGCCTGAATCACCTGATAGGAGTGTCTTGCCTCGCTTAGTAGCCTTTACCTCCCAACCTTCGGAGGCGGCCCTTTTCTTATCATGGGGAGAAAAGATGTCAGCTTCTCCTTCTCTTTTATCTTCGAAAGAGGGAACCTTAATCTCCCCGGACACAGTGTTTGATGTACCTTCAGAATGGAGGCCACCTTTGGCCTTCCTGCTCTCCTCATTGTCCTCTTTCACCGGCACTTGGAATGGTGCCGGGACCAGCATCCTTGTTAGCATAGGACTAGCTAAGTCTTCGGGAAGAGGGACCGAACACCTAATTCGCTCCGCCTTCTTCGTCCAGCCCTGGAAAAAGATGGTTTTATCAGTATCTTATCACGAGATATTTAATTAAGCTGTGTTCGGTAGTCAAGCTCTTACCGAGGTGTCCGGATGGTTGCAGTCAAGGCCGATGTCCTCGGTAGTGTCCGGCCACTGTTTTCATGTCCCAAAAAATAATTTCCACATTCCTCTGTGTGTCGTGATGAAGAAGTGCTGAAGGGTTCGTGGTCCTTCCAGATTAAACTCCCACATACGGAGGGGCTATCGCTGGCACGGGAGGACTCGGCGGACTAACATTACTTGAATCACGTCGATGAGACCGGTGTCCTTCTCAAGGAGACTCTGGATGCGGCTCTATAGAGTCTGCACTTCGTCGATTGATCCCCAGTCCAGCCCCTTGTTGATCCATGATGCGAGTTGAATTGGAGTGCCGGATCGGAACGCAGGCGTAGCTGCCCACTTGGTACCACGGGGTTCAGTGATGTAAAACCACTCCCGCTGCCATAAGTTGGAAGATTATGTGAAGGATCCCTTTAGCCAAAGAGCGTTGGTGAGCTTGCTCACCGTGGCGCCACCACACTCCGCATGCTTCCCCTCGATCACCTTCGGTTTCACATTAAAGGTCTTGAGCCATAAGTTGAAGTGTGGAGGAATATGGAGAAAGGCCTCGCACATGACGATGAATGCCGAGGTGATAAGAAAAGAGTCCGGGGCTAGATCATGGAAATCTAGCCCGTAATAGAACATGAGCCCTCGGACAAATGGGTGAAGGGAGAACCGTAATCCTCGGAGGAAGTGGGAGATGAATACAACCCTCTCACCGGATCTGGGAGTAGGAATAACCTACCCTTGAGCAAGAAGCCAGTGGGGGATTTCCGCGATTAGGTACCATGCCGCCCGGAGCTTCGCACTATCCTCCTCTATGACAGAGGAAGCCACCCACCGGCCTTGAGGGCTAGGTCCGGCCATGACTGGGAAGCTCGAAGCAATTAGATTGAACCTTGGGTGCTGGAAATCGAGGTTGGAGAGAATTGGTGTAAAGGAGAAAGCCGGGTCGTAGCCCCTTTGTAAAGGCGATGAATATTGAACGCCTCCTCCTAGGCCTTAAAATCTGCCTATTCCTAAGGAATCATGCCAACAGAACGGTTGGGATACCCATGCCCGTATTGATGAGAATCCCGCAATAAGGGGACTGATACGTCTCCAACGTATCTATAAATTTTGATTGCTCCATGCTATATTATCTACTGTTTTGGACTATATTGGGCTTTATTTTCCACTTTTATATTATTTTTGGGACTAACCTATTAACCGGAGGCCCAACCCAGAATTGTTGTTTTTTGCCTATTTCAGTGTTTCGAAGAAACGGAATATCAAACGGAGTCCAAACGGAATGAAACCTTCGGGAACGTGATTTTCTCATCGAACGTGATCCAGGAGACTTGGACCCTACGCCAAGGCATCAGAGAGGCGGTCACGAGGGTGGGGGACGCGCCCCCCTAGGGCGTGCCCCCTTGCCTCGTGGGCCCCTCGATGCTCCACCGACGTACTTCTTCCTCCTATATATACATACGTACCCCCAAACGAACAGAACAGGAGCCAAAAACCTAATTCCACCGTCGCAACTTTCTGTATCCACGAGATCCCATCTTGGGGCCTGTTCCGGAGCTCCGTCGGAGAGGGCCATCATCACGGAGGGCTTCTACATCATCATAGCCTCTCCGATGAAGTGTGAGTAGTTTACCTCAGACCTTCGGGTCCATAGTTAGTAGCTAGATGGCTTCTTCTCTCTTTTTGGATCTCAATACAAAGTTCTCCCCCTCTCTTGTGGAGATCTATTCGATGTAATCTTCTTTCTGCGGTGTGTTTGTTGAGACTGATGAATTGTGGGTTTATGATCAAGTCTATCTATGAATAATATTTGAATCTTCTCTGAATTCTTTTATGTATGATTGGTTATCTTTGCAAGTCTCTTCGAATTATCCGTTTGGTTTGGCCAACTAGATTGGTAGTTCTTGCCATGGGAGAAGTGGTTAGCTTTGGGTTCGATCTTGCGGTGTCCTTTCCCAGTGACAGAAGGGGCAGCAAGGCACGTATTGCATCGTTGCCATCGAGGATAACAAGATGGGGTTTATTTCATATTGCATGAATTTATCTCTCTACATCATGTCATCTTGCTTAAAGCGTTACTCTGTTTTTAACTTAATACTCTAGATGCATGCTGGATAGCGGTCGATGAGTGGAGTAATAGTAGTAGATGCAGAATCGTTTCGGTCTACTTGTCATGGACGTGATGCCTATATACATGATCATGCCTAGATATTCTCATAACTATGCTCAATTTTGTCAATTGCTCAACAGTAATTTGTTCACCCACCATAGAATACTATGCTCTTGAGAGAAGCCACTAGTGAAACCTATGGCCCCCGAGTCTATTCTCATCATATCAATCTCCATCACTTTAATCTAGCTTTGCTTTTTTACTTTGCCTTTACTTTTTTATTTTGCATCTTTATACCAAAAATATTATATCTATCAGATCTCACTCTCGTAAGTGACCGTGAAGGGATTTACAACCCCTAATCGCGTTGGTTGCGAGTAGCTATCGTTTTGTGCAGGTACGAGGGACTTGAGCATGGCCTCCTACTGGATTGATACCTTGGTTCTCAAAAACTAAGGGAAATACTTACGCTACTTTGCTGCATCATCCCTTCCTCTTCGGGGAAAACCAACACAAGCTCAAGAGGTAGCAAGAAGGATTTCTGGCGCCGTTGCCGGGGAGTCTACGCAAAAAGTCAACATACCAAGTACCCATCACAATCCCTATCTCTCGCATTACATTATTTGCCATTTGCCTCTCGTTTTCCTCTCCCCCACTTCACCCTTGCCGTTTTATTCGCCCTCTCTCTCTATCCTCCCTCTCTATTTGCCTCTTTTGCCCGTTTGCTCTTGTTTGCTTGTGTGCTAGTTTGTTTGCTTGTCGTCATGGCTAGTCTCATATCTTCTCCGGTGTCTCCCAAGAGTGAAATTCTAAATTTTAAACAAAGGGAGGGAGAAAATCTAAAAGATGCTTGGTATAGAATTTGCAATGCTCAAAATAGATCTACCAGGAAGCAATCTACCTTAGTTCTTCTCCGCAATTTTTATGTAGGTGTTAATCCTTGGTATAGATATATCCTCGATACCATTACCGGAGGGAACTTCTTGGGTAGCCATACTTTTGATTCTTATAATGCTATGCTAAATTTATTTGGCTCACCACCTCTTTTGGTTAATGGAACCATGTTAACTTTGGAGCAAGTTATGCAAAGACTTGAAATTATTGAAATTAAAGTTGCTACTATTGAATCAATTGAAAATCTAGATAAAAAGATCCACAATCAAATTACTCAATATGGATCTAAGGTAGGAATGACTTTGAAAAATATTAAGGAAAAGGAACCCATAGTTAATGAGAGGATGACCTTAGATTCTATTAGAATTGATAAACTTGAGGGTATCATTACAAACTTGGGAACCGCTTTTTCTTCCGTAAAGAATACTCCAAGTCCTCCTACTAAAATTGCCAAGCTTATGTATGTTCCTAAAAATAAGGGTGAATCATCTAAGGAAACTGTGGATCTTAAATCTATAAGTATTCATCCCAATCTTTTTGATATCATTAAGGAACCAATTGCTACAAATGAATTTTTTGATCTTGTGCCTAAAAGTTTAATAATCACTAGAAAGAAAGAAATTCCTAAGGGAAACATATGCCTCATCGAAGAATTGCCCACCAAAGATGGCAATACCTAGATCTATCCTCGCTTTTATGCCTAGCTAGGGGCATTAAACGATAGCGCTTGTTGGGAGGCAACCCAATTTTATTTTTATTCCTCGCTTTTTGCTCCTGCTTAGTAATAAATAAATTATTTAGCCTCTGTTTTGGTTGTGTTTTTTTGTGTTTAATTAGTGTTTGTGCCAAGTAGGACCATTGGGAAGACTTGGGGAAAGTCTTGTTGAACTTGCTGTAAAAAACAGAAACTTTAGCGCTCACGAGAACTGCTGTCATTTTTATTTGAAGAGTGATATTTAGTTAATTCTTTTTGAATATGATTAATAGATAAATTCCTCACGTCCAACAATTTATTTTAGAATTGTTGGGGTTCCAGATCTTGCGCTAGCTACAGATTACTACAGACTGTTCTGTTTTTGACAGATTCTGTTTTTCGTGTGTTGTTTGCTTATTTTGATGAATCTATGGTTAGTAATATAGTTTATAATCCATAGAGAAGTTGGAATACAGTAGGTTTAACACCAATATAAATAAAGAATGATTTCATTACAGTACCTTAAAGTGGTCTTTTGTTTTCATTCGCTAACGGAGCTCACGAGTTTTCTACTTTAAGTTTTGTGTTGTGAAGTTTTCTAGTTTTGGGTGAATTCTTTTGATGGATTATGGAACAAGGAGTGGCAAGAGACTAAGCTTGTGGATTCCCATGGCACCCCCAAGATAATACAAGGACACCAAAAAGTCAAAGCTTGGGGATGCCCCGGAAGGCATCCCCTCTTTCGTCCACTTCCGTCGGTAATTTACTTGGAGCTATATTTTTATTCACCAACATGATATGTGTTTTGCTTGGAGCGTCTTGTATTATTTGTGTCTTTGTGTCTTAGTATGCCACAATCATCCTTGCTGTGCACACCTTTTGAGAGAGCCATACATGAATTAAAATTTGATAGAACTCTATGTGCTTCACTTATATCTTTTGAGCTAAGTAGTTTTGCTCTATGTGCTTCACTTATACCTTTTGAGCGTTATAATTTTGCTCTATGTGCTTCACTTAGATATTTTAGAGCACGGTGGTGGATTTGTTTTAAAGAAACTATTGATCTCTCATGCTTCACTTAAATTATTTTGAGAGTCTTAATAGCATGGTAATTTGCTTAATAATAATATGCTTGGTATTCAAGATTTGTGAAACTTTCTTTTGAGTGTGTTGAATACTAAGAAAAGATTGAAGCATGATAATTGTTTTGGGATATGGAGGTGATAATATTAAAGTCATGCTAGTTGAGTAGTTGTGAATTTAAAGAATACCTGTGTTAAAGTTTGTGATTCCCGTAGCATGCACGTATGGTGAACCGTTATGTGATGAAGTTGGAGCATGATTTATTTATTGATTGTCTTCCTTATGAGTGGCGGTCGGGGATGAGCGATGGTCTTTTCCTACCAATCTATCCCCCTAGGAGCATCCGCGTAATACTTTGCTTTGATAACTTCTAGATTTTTGCAATAAGTATATGAGTTCTTTATGACTAATGTTGAGTCCATGGATTATACGCACTCTCACCCTTCCACCTTTGCTAGCCTCTCTAATACCGCACACTTTTCGCCGGTATCATACACCTACCATATACCTTCCTAAAAACAGCCACCATACCTACCTATTATGGCATTTCCATAGCCATTCCGAGATATATTGCCATGCAACTGTCCACCGTTCCGTTTATTATGACACACTCCATCATTGTCATATTGCATATTCCGGTACACCGCCAGAGGCATTCATATAGAGTCATATTTTGTTCTAAGTATTGAGTTGTAAGAAAAATAAAAGTGTGATGATCATCATTATTAGAGCATTGTCCTAGTGAGGAAAGAATGATGGAGACTATGATTCCCCCATAAGTCGGGATGAGACTCCGGACGAAAAATAAAAAAAATAAAAAAAAGAGGCCAAAGAAGCCCAAATAAAAAGAGGCCATAAAAAAGAGAAAATGCCCAAATAAAATAAAAAATGAGAGAAAAAGAGAGAAGTGACAATGTTACTATCCTTTTACCACACTTGTGCTTCAAAGTAGCACCATGATCTTCATAGTAGAGAGTCTCTGATGTTAACACTTTCATATACTAGTGGGAATTTTACATTATAGAACTTGGCTTGTATATTCCAATGATGGGCTTCCTCAAATTGCCCTAGGTCTTCATGAGCAAGCAAGTTGGATGCACACCCACTTAGTTTCTTTTTGAGCTTTCATATACTTAGAGCTCTAGTGCATCCGTTGCATGGCAATCCCTACTCACTCACATTGATATCTATTGATGGGCATCTCCATAGCCCGTTGATACGCCTAGTTGATGTGAGACTATCTTCTCCTTTTTTTCTTCTCCACAACCACCATTCTATTCCACCTATAGTGCTATATCCATGGCTCACGCTCATGTATTGCGTGAAGATTGAAAAAGTTTTGAAAAAGTTAGAGTATGAAACAATTGCTTGGCTTGTCATCGGGGTTGTGCTTGATTTAAATACTTTATGTGGTGAAGATAGAGCATAGCCAGACTATATGATTTTGTAGGGATAACTTTCTTTGGCTATGTTATTTTGAGAAGACATAATTGCTTTGTTAGTATGCTTGAAGTATTATTATTTTTATGTCAATATAAACTTTTGTCTTGAATCTTTCGAATCTGAATATTCATATCACAATTAAGAAGATTTGCATTGAAATTATGCCAAGTAGCACTCCGCATCAAAAATTCTCTTTTTATCATTTACCTACTCGAGGACGAGCAGGAATTAAGCTTGGGGATGCCTGATACGTCTCCAACGTATCTATAATTTTTGATTGCTCCATGCTATATTATCTACTGTTTTGGACTATATTGGGCTTTATTTTCCAATTTTATATTATTTTTGGGACTAACCTATTAACCAGAGGCCCAGCCCAGAATTGTTGTTTTTTTTGCCTATTTCAGTGTTTCGAAGAAACGGAATATCAAACGGAGTCCAAACGAAATGAAACCTTCGGGAACGTGATTTTCTCACCGAACGTGATCCAGGAGACTTGGACCCTACGCCAAGGCATTAGAGAGGCGGTCACGAGGGTGGGGGCGGGCCCCCTGCCTCTGGGCCCCTCGATGCTCCACCGACGTACTTCTTCCTCCTATATATACATACGTACCCCCAAACGAACAAAACAGGAGCCAAAAACCTAATTCCACCGCCGCAACTTTCTGTATCCACAAGATCCCATCTTGGGGCCTGTTCCGGAGATCCGCCGGAGAGGGCCGTCATCACGGAGGGCTTCTACATCATCATAGCCTCTCCGATGAAGTGTGAGTAGTTTACCTCAGACCTTCGGGTCCATAGTTAGTAGCTAGATGGCTTCTTCTCTCTTTTTGGATCTCAATACAAAGTTCTCCCCCTCTCTTGTGGAGATCTATTCGATGTAATCTTCTTTTTGCGGTGTGTTTATTGAGAACGATGAATTGTGGGTTTATGATCAAGTCTATCTATGAATAATATTTGAATCTTCTCTGAATTCTTTTATGTATGATTGGTTATCTTTGCAAGTCTCTTTGAATTATCCGTTTGGTTTGGCCAACTAGATTGGTAGTTCTTGCCATGGGAGAAGTGGTTAGCTTTGGGTTCGATCTTGCGGTGTCCTTTCCCAGTGACAGAAGGGGCAGCAAGGCACGTATTGCATCGTTGCCATCAAGTATAACAAGATGGGGTTTATTTCATATTGCATGAATTTATCTCTCTACGTCATGTCATCTTTCTTAAAGCGTTACTCTGTTTTTAACTTAATACTCTAGATGCATGCTGGATAGCGGTCGATGAGTGGAGTAATAGTAGTAGATGCAGAATCGTTTCGGTCTACTTGTCATGGACGTGATGCCTATATACATGATCATGCCTAGATATTCTCATAACTATGCTCAATTCTGTCAATTGCTCAACAGTAATTTGTTCACCCACCGTAGAATACTTATGCTCTTGAGAGAAGCCACTAGTGAAACCTATGGCCCCCGGGTCTATTCTCATCATATCAATCTCCATCACTTTAATCTTGCTTTGCTTTTTTACTTTGCCTTCACTTTTTATTTTGCATCTTTATACCAAAAATACCAAAAATATTATATCTATCAGACCTCACTCTCGTAAGTGACCGTGAAGGGATTGACAACCCCTAATCGCATTGGTTGCGAGTAGCTATCATTTTGTGCAGGTACGAGGGACTTGAGCGTGGCCTCCTACTGGATTGATACCTTGGTTCTCAAAAACTAAGGGAAATACTTACGCTACTTTGCTGCATCATCCCTTCCTCTTCGGGGAAAACCAACGCAAGCTCAAGAACGTAGCAGTCTACATTTGAAACAAAGCAGAATAGTTTCCCAACTCACCCCACCCGGAACACCACAGCGTAATGGTGTGTCCGAACGTCATAATTGTACTTCACTAGATATGGTGCGATCTATGATGTCTCTTACTGATTTACCGCTATCGTTTTGGGGTTATGCTTTAGAGACGGCCACATTCACGTTAAATAGGGCACCATCGAAGTCCGTTGAGATGACGCCTTATGAACTATGGTTTGGCAAGAAACCAAAGTTGTCGTTTCTTAAAGTTTGGGGCTGTGATGCTTATGTGAAAAAGCTTCAACCTGATAAGCTCGAACCCAAATCGGAGAAATGTGTCTTCATAGGATACCCAAAGGAGACTGTTGGGTACACCTTCTATCACAGATCCGAAGGCAAGACATTTGTTGCTAAGAATGGATCCTTTCTAGAGAAGGAGTTTCTCTCGAAAGAAGTGAGTGGGAGGAAAGTAGAACTTGATGAGGTAACCGTACCTGCTCCCTTATAGGAAAGTAGCTCATCACAGAAACTGGTTCCTGTGACAACTATACCAATTAGTGAGGAAGTTAATGATGATGATCATGAAACTTCAGATCAAGTTATTACTGAACCTCGTAGATCAACCAGAGTAAGATCCGCGCCAGAGTGGTACGGTAATCCTGTTCTGGAAGTCATGCTACTGGATCATGATGAACCTATGAACTATGAAGAAGCGATGGTGAGCCCAGATTCTACAAAATGGCTTGAAGCCATGAAATCTGAGATGGGATCCATGTATGAGAACAAAGTGTGGACTTTGGTTGACTTGCCCATTGATCGGCAAGCAATTGAGAATAAATGGATCTTCAAGAAGAAGACTGACGCTGACGGTAATGTTACTGTCTACAAAGCTCGACTTGTTGCGAAAGGGTTTTCGACAAGTTCAATGGATTGACTACGATGAGACTTTCTCACCCGTAGCGATGCTTAAGTCTGTTCGAATCATGTTAGTGATTGCCGCATTTTATGATTATGAAACTTGGCAGATGGATGTCAAAACTGCATTCCTGAATGGATTTCTAGAAGAAGAGTTGTATATGATGCAACCGGAAGGTTTTGTCGATCCAAAGGGAGCTAACAAAGTGTGCAAGCTCCAGCGATCCATTTATGGACTGGTGCAAGCCTCTCGGAGTTGGAATAAACGCTTTGACAGTGTGATCAAAGCATTTGGTTTTATACAGACTTTTGGAGAAGCCTGTATTTACAAGAAAGTGAGTGGGAGCTCGGTAGCATTTCTGATATTATATGTGGATGACATATTATTGATTGGAAATGATATAGAATTTCTGGATAGCATAAAGGGATACTTGAATAAGCGTTTTTCAATGAAAGACCTCGGTGAAGCTGCTTACATATTGGGCATTAAGATCTATAGATATAGATCAAGACGCTTAATTGGACTTTCACAAAGCACATACCTTGACAAAGTTTTGAAGAAGTTCAAAATGGATCAAGCAAAGAAAGGGTTCTTGCCTGTGTTACAAGGTGTGAAATTAAGTAAGACTCAATGTCCAACCACCGCAGAAAATAGAGAGAAAATGAAAGATGTTCCCTATGCTTTAGCCATAGGCCCTATCATGTATGTAATGATGTGTACCAGACCTGATGTGTGCCTTGCTATAAGTCTAGCAGGGAGGTACCAAAGTAATAATCCAGGAGTAGATCACTGGACAGCGGTCAAGAACATCCTGAAGTACCTGAAAAGGACTAAGGATATGTTTCTCGTTTATGGAGGTGACAAACAGCTCATCGTAAATGGTTACATTGATGCAAGCTTTGACACTGATCCGGACGATTCTAAATCGCAAACCGGATACGTGTTTTTATTGAACGGTGGAGCTGTCAGTTGGTGCAGTTCTAAACAAAGCATCATGGCAGGATCTACATGTGAAGCGGAGTACATAGCTGCTTCAGAAGCAGCAAATGAAGGAGTCTGGATGAAGGAGTTCATATCCGATCTAGGTGTCATACCTAGTGCATCGGGTCCAATGAAAATCTTTTGTGACAATACTAGAGCAATTGCCTTAGGGAAGGAATCCTAGATTTCACAAGAGAACCAAGCACATCAAGAGACGCTTCAATTCCATCCAGGATTTAGTCCAGGTGGGAGACATAGAAATTTGCAAGATACATACGGATCTAAATGTTGCAGACCCGTTGACTAAGCCTCTTCCACGAGCAAAACATGATCAGCACCAAGGCTCCATGGGTGTTAGGATCATAACAGTGTAATCTAGATTATTGACTCTAGTGCAAGTGGGAGACTGAAGGAAATATGCCCTAGAGGCAATAAGAAAGTTATTATTTATTTCCTTATATCATGATAAATGTTTATTATTCATGCTAGAATTGTATTAACCGGCAACATAATACATGTGTGAATACATAGACAAACAGAGTGTCACTAGTATGCCTCTACTTGACTAGCTCGTTGATCGAAGATGGTTATGTTTCCTAACCATAGACATGAGTTGTCATTTTGAAAGCACAAGTGCTCCCTAGGTGGTTTTGATAATTGATGACAACATATCTCTTGTTGGAACTAACATTTCTATCTAGCATGTTTCAGATAAGTTCAACAATGGAGTTGGCATGGACTAAAGGTTGTGGAACTCCTTCAAGATTGCTAAGGACAAAGATTGGCTAAAGCTTCAAGCTCAAGACTCTTCATTTTACATTTTAGTGATCCAAGATCACATTGAGTCCATAGGAAAAGCCAATACTATCAAGGAGGGATGAGGTGTTGCTTAATGAGCCTCTTGCTTCATGTGCTTAATGATATGCTTCCAAATCCTCAGCTACATTCCCACTTCCACATATAACTAACCCAAAGCCAAACTCGGACCTACCGATTTATTCCTATCCGGCCGCCACGAGTTTCACCTGTTCATAGCCACTGCCAGAAACCCTAATCAGTTCGATCTCACCGATGGGGATCTCGGAACTCACCGAGATGGGCTTGCAAACTCTCTGTTACCTATTGCAATATTTCGGTCCCAACCGAGATTATGCAATCGGTCCCACCGAGTTTGCTTGGCCAACTCTCCGTTTCACTTATTACCCAAATCGGTCCCACCGAGGTTGAGTAATCGGTCAAACCAAGTTTTGGATTTACCCTAACCCTAGCACATCGGTCCCACCGAGTTGATCCAGTCGGTCCCACCGAAATCTCTAACGGTCACTAGGTTTACCTTTTCGGTCCGACCGAGTTTGTTGATTCGGTCCCACCGAGATTGGAAAACTGTGTAACGGTTGGATTTTGTGTGGAGGCTATATATACCCCTCCACCTCCTCTTCATTCGTGGAGAGAGCCATCAGACTAAGCCTACACTTCCAGCATCCTATTTCTGAGAGAGAACTACCTACTCATGTGTTGAGGCCAAGATATCCATCCTACCATATGAATCTGATCTCTAGCCTTCCCAAGTTGGCTTTCCACTCAATCTTCTTTTCCACCAAATCAAATCCTATGAGAGAGAGTTGAGTGTTGGGGAGGACTATCATTTGAAAGCACAAAGAGCACAAGGAGTTCATACCTACACACCATTTTGTTACTTCTTGGAGAGTGGTCTCCTAGATTGGCTAGGTGTTACTTTGGGAGCCTCCGACAAGATTGTGGAGTTGAACCAAGAGTTGTAAGGGCAAGGAGATTCGCCTACTTTCGTGAAGATCTACCGCTAGTGAGGGGCAAGTCCTTTCGTGGGCGATGGCCATGGTGGGATAGACAGTTGCTTTCGTGGACCCCTTTGTGGGTGGATTGCTTCTTCGTGGACCCTTCGTGGGTGGAGCCCTGTGGACTCGCGCAACCTTACCCTGTGGGTGGAGCCCTCCGTGGACTCGCGCAACCGTTACCCTTCGTGGGTTGAAGTCTCCATCAACGTGGATGTAGGATAGCACCACCTATCCGAACCACGGGAAAAACATCCGTGTCTCCAATTGCGTTTGAATGCTCCAAACCCTTCCCCTTACATTCTTGCAAGTTGCATGCTTTACATTCCGCTGCTCATATACTCTTTGCATGCTTGCTTGATATGTATTGTGTATGTTGAAATTGTGCCTAAAACTCCACTCAAACCAAAAAGGCCTAAAAATTGCAACTTTAGCACTAAGTGTCTAATCACCCCCCCTCTAGACACATCTACTTCTAGATCCTACAAGTGGTATCAGAGCTTTGGTCTCCATTGCCCTGGTTTAATCACCATTGGAGGAAGATGGATATGTCTACCTTAGGGAGTCTTAGACATAGAGTGCCTATTCTTGATGGAGAGTATTTTCATGAGTGGAAAAATGAGATGCTTGTAATCTTCAATCAATATCATTTGAACAAGTATATTGCTAGTCCTTGTGCTCCTCATATTGATCCTTTGCATCCTACCCTAGATGAAGATATTGACATGATTCGCAATCTTAGAACTATTGAGCTCATCATTAGAGGATTGCCCAAAAATTTGATTGCTAGTTTGCCTACTCTTAATTGTGCCTATACTATATGGAAATTTCTTGAGGAACGATTTCCTGATCATTCCTTGAGAACTTTGGATGAAATTCTTCATAAATCTATTGCCTTGAGTAAGATGAACTCTAGTGATCCTAGTTTTGGTAATTGTCTATTTGAACTTACCAATCTTAAGCATGCTAAAGGAGATGTTGGAATCATTAGTGATATCATATTCGAAGCTATAAGAATTCATAAAAGTGACCACCTTGATGATCATTTATCTAATGAATTACCCTCTCTAGGAAATGATGAGTCACAAGATCATGATGAACATGGATACTATGATGATGATGATAGTGACTTCGATCTTGATGATGCAATGAGACATTTTGGTCTTATGGCAAATCTTCGGGGATATGAATCAGGAGGAAAGGAATGGGTTCTTGATAGTGGATGTACTGATCATATGACCGGAGATGAAGAGATGTTTCGTGAGCTTGCTGAAAATGACGGCCCTCGAAAATATGTCACCTTTGGTGATAATTCAAAGGGTAAAGTGGTTGGCCTTGGTAAGGTGGCCATCTCACATGATAGTTCCATTCAAAATGTCATGCTCGTTGAATCTCTCGGCTACAACTTACTTTCAGTATCTAGACTTGCTGATTTCGGTTTGAATGTCCTATTTACTGAGGTAGATTGCCAAGTATTTCGTTGAGACAATCATAAAATGGTCTTTACGGGTATGCGTAGAGGTGATCTTTACATTGTCGATTTCTCTAAAAAGGCACAACCTAAAACTTTCTTTGTTGCTAAATCCTCAAAAGGTTGGTTGTGGCATAGACGACTAGGTCACGTTGGCATGAGAAACCTTGACAAGCTTATTAAAGGAAATCATATCCTTGGAGTTAACGATGTCACATTTGATAAGGATAGACTTTGCAGTGCTTGTCAAGCAGGTAAATAGGTTGGAGGAAGGCATCCCGTGAAGAACATCATGACCACAAGAAGGCCACTCGAGCTACTTCATATGGATCTTTTTGGTCCCAACGCCTACAAGAGTCTCGGTGGAAATTCCTTTGGTCTAGTTATAGTTCATGATTTTTCAAGATTTACGTGGGTGTTCTTTCTTAATGACAAGTCGCAGGTCCAGAAGATCTTCAGAAACTTCACTAGGAAGGCCCAAAATCAGTTTCACGTGAAGATCAAGAAGGTTCGGAGTGACAACGGAACGGAGTTCAAGAACGCAAATGTGGACACCTTTCTTGACGAAGAAGGGATTTCACACGAGTTCTCGGCTACGTAAACACCTCAACAAAATGGAGTTGTTGAGAGGAAGAACCGGACGCTCATCGGAATGGCAAGAACGATGCTTGATGAATACAAGACGCCGAAGCATTTTTGGGCAGAAGCGGTTGAGACAGCTTGTCACGCAACAAATCGCTTATATCTTCACAAGCTACTCGGCAAGTCGGCATACGAGCTTCTCACCGGTAACAAACCCCAAGTTGGATACTTTCGATTATTCGGCTCAAAGTGCTACATTCTTGATAAGCATCGTCGTTCAAAGTTTGCTCCTAAATCTCATGAAGGTTTTCTACTTGGTTATGGCTCAAACTCTCACACTTACCGTGTCTACAACAATTTCACCCGAAAGGTTGAAGAGACGGTAGATGTGAAGTTTGATGAATCTAATGGCTCGCAAGTAGAGCAATTGCCAATTGATGTAGGAGACAAAGACCCTTCAGAAGCAATCCAAGACTTGTCCATTGGCAAAATTCGTCCAACGGAGGTGAAGGAGAGTACTTCATCCGTCCAAGTGGAAGCTTCTACTTCACGACAAGGTGAACCAAGAATCGACACGGAAGCATCCACAAGTGGGACACACCAAGATGAAGAAGACAAGGAAATGCATCAAGACGAACATCAATAACCTCTTTCTCCACCACGACAAGAGAACGACGACGTCAACAATGAAGAAGGCCAAGAAGAAGAACAAGATGAAGAAGATGTTCAATGAAGACCCAAGCAAAAGCTCTCACGAGTTCGAGCAAGAATTGCCAAAGATCATCCCGTCGAGCAAATCCTCAATGATATACAAACCGGGAGAATCACTCGCTCAAAAACTCGTTTAGCTAACTTTTGTGAAAACTATTCATTCATCTCTAGCATTGAACCTATGAAGGTTGAAGAAGCATTGGAAGATCCGGATTGGATAAACGCTATGCATGAAGAGCTACACAATTTTGAGAGAAACCAAGTTTGGACATTGGTTGAGAAGCCCGACAACAACCACAACATCATTGGTACCAAATGGGTGTTTCTCAACAAGCAAGATGAAGATGGACAAGTGGTTCGCAACAAAGCACGTCTCGTCGCCCAAGGGTACACACAAGTCGAAGGTATGGACTATGGTGAGACATATGCTCCCGTTGCTAGACTTGAGTCCATTCGCATCTTACTTGCCTATGCTAATCACCATAATATCACCTTGTACCAAATGGACATTAAAAGTGCTTTTCTAAATGGTGAAATAGAGGAGGAAGTTTATGTCAAACAACCTCCCGGCTTTATCAATCCTAAGAAACCAAATCATGTTTACAAACTTCACAAAGCTCTTTATGGTCTTAAACAAGCTCCTAGAGCATGGTATAAATGCTTGACCAAGTTCCTTACTACAATTGGTTTTGAAATTGGTAAAATTGATTCTACTCTTTTTACTAAAAGGGTTAATGGAGAACTATTTGTATGCCAAATTTATGTTGATGATATCATATTTGGTTCAACTAACCCTCTCTTTAGTGAAAAGTTTGGAAAGCTAATGTCAGAGAAGTTTGAGATGTCTATGATGAGTGAACTCAAATTCTTTCTCGGTTTGCAAATCAAGCAAACTAAGGAAGGTACATTTGTCTCTCAAACGAAGTACACCAAGGACTTATTCAAGAAGTTCAATATGCAAGAATGCAAATGTATGTCTACACCCATGCCTACTAGTGGACATAATGATTTAACCAAAGATGGTGAACCAGTTGATCAAAAGGTTTATCGCTCTATGATTGGTTCATTGTTATACCTATGTGCTTCACGTCCCGATATTATGCTAAGTGTGTGCATGTGTGCACGATATCAAGCTGCTCCTAAAGAATGTCATCTTAAGACTGTGAAAAGGATAGTGAGATACTTAATCCATACACCAAACTTTGGCATTTGGTATCCTAAGAGATCTTTTGATCTCGTTGGCTATTCGGACTCGGATTATGCCGGAGACAAGGTTGATAGAAAGTCCACTTCGGGTACTTGTCAATTTCTTGGTAGATCTCTTGTGTCTTGGTCTTCCAAGAAACAAAACTCGGTATCCTTATCCACCGCCGAAGCGGAATACATTACCGCTGGTTCATGTTGTGCTCAATTACTTTGGATGACCCAAACTCTTAAAGATTATGGGATCTATGTGAAACATGTTCCACTACTTTGTGACAATGAAAGTGCTATCAAAATTGGTCATAATCCTGTACAACATTCTCGAACTAAGCATATTGAAGTTCGTCATCATTTCATTCGAGATCATGTTGCTAAGGGTGACATTGATCTTAAGCATGTTCGCACCGATAAGCAATTAGCGGATATATTTACTAAACCTCTTGATGAGAAAGTGTTTTGCAGGTTGAGAGGAGAATTGAACATCATTGATGCTTCGAACCTGGAGTAGAAACTCCATTAGATACATGCAAGACATGAGCTTATGACTAATCCATGATATATCTCTTATGATAACTATCTTATGTCTTGGATATATTTGCACCTTGCATGTTGTCTAACCCATGTAGGTGCTTGGTTGAATCTAATTCCATGAGATTGCGACTCACTCACATCTTGAGCAATCTCTACATCACCAAGACTCTACACAATGGTGGTTGAAGACAAGGAAGCACAAAACCATTCAAACATATCCTTTGACAAATTCTATGTTGAGCTTCATGATTGTCATTTTTGGATACACAAGTGCTCTTCCTTGCAAGAACTAACCCATGTAGGTAGATGAACTCAAACTCCAAGTGGTGCGCCCAACTCTTGATGAGCTACATCAACCTTGAGCACCCACACAAGTTCAACTACATGAGCAAGAACCACACCACCACCCAAGGTATGTTATTCCATCTTAGAGAAGCTTTACTCCAAGACATGAGTCAAAGCAACTCAACAAGATGTGAATACATCAATATGCTTAAACGAAAAATGGTAACCCCATTTTGAGCTTAAACGATGAGTATGACCTATGATCAAGTGTTCTCACTTGACTCCTAAGTCAATATACTCTAACATAGGTGACTATGTCACCGCCCAACTCTAGATGAAGTTCTCTTGTGTTCTTTTCTGTGTTATTGCATTTGTCTCATGCATGTTTATTTTCTTTCTCTTTTTTCAAAAAAAACTCCATCTAGATCTTTCAGTTTCTTCTCTTTTCTCTTTGTTTTTGTTCTGCATTTTCTGCATTCAATTCCTTGCAAATCCTTCAGGTAATTCATTGCAAATCTTTGTGAGATCCTACATGTCTAGTGAGCTGAGGTGACAAATGTTTTTCTCTGTGTAAACTCGGTTTCACCGACTTGTAATTTTCGGTCCAACCGAATCCTTTCGGTACCACCGAAACATTCCACTCAGTGCCACCGACTTCGCACCAGGAAAAACAATTTGCCACTTGTTCTATATTTCTTCAGATCCAACTCTACTCAATGAATCTTGTCCTCTTCAAGCATCACAGTTTTATCCATTGCTTTGTGCTGAGTCTCAAGGACCAAACCTATACGACAGATTCCAGAAAGCCCTTCTTGGAAATTGATGTCAAAGGGGGAGAGAGATCACATCAAAGCTTGTAGGAGAGAGAGATCACATCAAGGGAGAGAAAAAGTCTCAAGGACCAAACCTACAAGAGAGAAAGTATTAAGGGGGAGAGAGAGACTTTCGGGGGAGAGAATACTCAAGGATCCCAGATGTCCCAGATGCTTGATGCTTGATGTTCAAGAGGAGAGATGTCACATGTCTTTTTAGGGGGAAAGACATGTTCATTTGTATCTTTCAGCTCTGATTTGCTGTTCCTTATCATCTCCCAATATCCCATGTAAGATTCTGGGGGAGCAAGACACCTAAGGGAAAGAAATCAGTCAAATTCATTGCATATCTTTATTCTTGGGGACATGTTGAATCCAATGTGGTACCTTGTACTCACTCTCTACATGTCATCCCAGTCTTGGTATTCTTGTGGTTTCTTTTGTGTGCTCTGGCTAGTGGATGTACCTGTGTTATCTAACTTTGTTTGTGCAGGTTCATTCCATCCTAAGCCAACTCAAGACCACAAGGTAAGTATATGCATCAAAATCATGAGTATGGGGAGTTCTTGCTTATGTACATACTGTTTGCAAGAAGAACTCATGAGCATGAAGGTATTTTTCTTGATAATCTTTTGCTCTGATGCATATGGCCAAGATACATGTAACACATTGCCTACTCTGTCATGGTTATGCTCTCACATGCCTCTATATTTCATTTTTACATGAGTGCATAAATGTAGGGGGAGCCTATGCTTGTTACATGTCCTTCCAAAGCTTTACTTGCTGTTCTTTATATCTTTATCTAAAGCTTTGATGTATGTTGCCATCAATTACCAAAAAGGGGGAGATTGAAAGCACAAGTGCTCCCTAGGTGGTTTTGATAATTGATGACAACATATCTCTTGTTGGACTAACATTTCTATCTAGCATGTTTCAGATAAGTTCAACAATGGAGTGCATGGACTAAAGGTTGTGGGAACTCCTTCAAGATGCTAAGGACAAAGGATTGGCTAAAGCTTCAAGCTCAAGACTCTTCATTTTATATTTTAGTGATCCAAGATCACATTAAGTCCATAGGAAAAGCCAATACTATCAAGGAGGGATGAGGTGTTGCTTAATGAGCCTCTTGCTTCATGTGCTTAATGATATGCTCCAAAATCCTCAGCTACTTTCCCACTTCCACATATGACCTAAACCCAAAGCCAAACTCGGACCTACCGATTATTCCTATCCGGCGCCACCGAGTTTCACCTGTCATAGCCACTGCCAGAAACCCTAATCAGTTCGATCTCACCGATGGGATCTCGGTCTCACCGAGATGGGCTTGCAAACTCTCTGTTACCTATTGCAATATTTTCGGTCCCACCGAGATATGCAATCGGCCCCACCGAGTTTGCTTGGCCAACTCTCTGTTTCACTTATTACCCAAATCGGTCCCACCGAGTTTGAGTAATCGGTCAAACCGAGTTTTGGATTTACCCTAACCCTAGCACATCGGTCCCACCGAGTTGATCCAGTCGGTCCCATCGAAAATCTCTAACGGTCACTAGGTTTCCTATTTCGGTCTGACCGAGTTTGTTGATTCGGTCCCACCGAGATTGGAAAACTGTGTGTAACGGTTGGATTTTGTGTGGAGGCTATATATACCCCTCCACCTCCTCTTCATTCGTGGAGAGAGCCATCAGACTAAGCCTACACTTCCAGCATCCTATTTCTGAGAGAGAACTACCTACTCATGTGTTGAGGCCAAGATATTCCATTCCTACCATATGAATCTTGATCTCTAGCTTTCCCCAAGTTGCTTTCCACTCAAACCTTCTTTCCACCAGATCCAAATCCTATGAGAGAGAGTTGAGTGTTGGGGAGACT
Organism: Triticum urartu; assembly: GCF_003073215.2. Classification (NCBI taxonomy): domain Eukaryota; kingdom Viridiplantae; phylum Streptophyta; class Magnoliopsida; order Poales; family Poaceae; genus Triticum; species Triticum urartu. The sequence continues at coordinate 138,795,076 of NC_053025.1, read as the reverse complement.
ATCATTTGAAGCACAAGAGCAAGGAGTTCATTACCTACACACCATTTGTTACTTCTTGGAGAGTGGTGTCTCCTAGATTGGCTAGGTGTTACTTGGGAGCCTCCGACAAGATTGTGGAGTTGAACCAAGGAGTTTGTAAGGGCAAGGAGATCGCCTACTTCGTGAAGATCTACCGCTATTGAGGCAAGTCCTTCGTGGGCGATGGCCATTGTGGGATAGACAAGGTTGCTTCTTCGTGGACCCTTCGTGGGTGGTTGCTTCTTCGTGGACCCTTCGTGGGTGGAGCCCTCCGTGGACTCGCGCAACCATTACCCTTCGTGGGTGGAGCCCTCCGTGGACTCGCGCAACCGTTACCCTTCGTGGGTTGAAGTCTCCATCAACGTGGATGTAGGATAGCACCACCTATCCGAACCACGGGAAAAACATCCGTGTCTTCAATTGCGTTTGAATTCTCCAAACCCTTCCCCTTACATTCTTGCAAGTTGCATGCTTTACATTCCGCTGCTCATATACTCTTTGCATGCTTGCTTGATATGTATTGTGTATGTTGAAATTGTGCCTAAAACTCCACTCAAACCAAAAAGGCCTAAAAATTGCAACTTTAGCACTAAGTGTCTAATCACCCCCCCCCCTCTAGACACATCTACTTCTAGATCCTACAATAATGCTTTGCCATGTGAAGGAAGCGCCATGCTTTGGCCTGGACTTCATCAAATCGCCATCAGGATAGTACTTGGCTCTCAGAATAGTAGCACACAAGGAATCAGGATTATCAATGAGACGTCATGCCTGTTTGGCGAGCAAAGCCATGTTGAAACAGTGGATATCACGGAAACCCATTCCTCCTTGATTTTTTTGGTACGCACATTTTCCACCAGGCCATCCAGTGCATCCTTCTCTGGTTCTCCTCGTCTCCCCACCAAAAATGCACAATCGTGTCAATGATTCATTTACAATTTTTTTAGGAATTTTAAAGACCGACATTGCATAGGTAGGTATGGCTTGGATCACAGCCTTGAGCAGGATCTCCTTTCCCCCGGCAGACAATAATTTTTCCTTCCAACCACTATTTTTCTTAACAATTCGTTCAATCAAAAAATTAAAACAGTCTGTTTTATCAACACCCACATTTGCTGGCAAGCCCAAGTATTTGTCACTCATTGCCTCTGTCATTATATTCAACGTTATACACATTTGTTCTCTTATCTCTACCGTTGTATTAGGACTAAAGGAAATGCTTGACTTTTCCACGCTTACCAGTTGTCCTGACGCCGCACAATATAAATCTAATGCTGATTTCAGGGCCGCCGCATTATGTTGGTTGGCTTTCATCAATATCAATGAATCATCCGCAAAGAGAAGATTTGTGACTGGCGGGGTGTCTCTACAGACTTTAACTCCTGATATGTTCCCGTTGTCCTCAGCATGCGCTAGCAAGGCATTCAACCCCTCTGTGCATAGCAGAAAGAGGTATGGTGGTAGCGGATCACCCTGCCTCAACCCTCTAGTAGGCTTGAAACTCTCACTTTCCTCTGCACTGATCCTTACTCTATAATCGACAGTTGAGACACATTGCATAATTGAATTCACCCATTCTCGATGAAAACCCAATCTCAACATAATCTCCTCCAAAAAGGCCACTCAACTCTATCGTATGCTTTTTGCATATCAAGTTTTATAGCACACAAGACCTCTCTCCCTTCTCTTTTGTTCTTGATTGTGTGAAAACATTCATAGGCCACTAAATTATTATCCGTTATCAATCTACCCGGTACAAATGCACTCTGTGTGGGACTAATAATTTCTGGTAAAAAGACCTTCAATCGAGTAGCCACCATTTTCGCAATTATTTTGTATACCACATTACATAAACTAATCGGTCTAAATGTTACCTTTTCTGGTGTATTAATCTTAGGAATCATCACGATTGTCGTATCGTTCCAACCGTTCGGGATAGTACATGTGTTGATTGCTTTCATAACCTCCTCAATTAGGTCCTCCCCCAGCATTGGCCAGAACCTTTTGTAGAAAATAGCATGAAGCCCATCTGGTCCTGGAGCTTTTAAGTCCCCAATATCGAATAAAGCCTTGCGAACATCTTCCGCGGTATAAGGGGCAAGTAGAGCATTATTCATTTCATTTGACACTCTCCTACGGACAAGTGATAAAACTTCTTGGTTCGGATGCTGAACTTCCAATGTGAAAAGGTTTGAATAACATTCGGTGATGTGATCCTTCAACTCCTTTTCTTTTATCCAGTTTCCAGACTCATCTAAGAGTTTCATTATATTATTTCTTTTTTTCCAGGTCGTGGCAGCGTTGTGAAAGAATGCCGTATTGCGATCCCCGTGCATCAACCAGTTCGCCCGTCCTCTTTATAACCAGAAAATTTCCTCTTGATCCAAAATGTTTTTAATTAGCACAATAATTTCCTTCTGACGACATCGAGATTCCGTATTTAGTGGGCCACGCCTTAATCTTTCTAATTCCTTTTTTAATTTCCTAATTCTTACCTTCGGTCCCTTTAGAATTTCCCGATCCCAAGTATGCAAACCGGCATGCACTGCTCTCGTACGATTAGCAAGTGAAGGTCCAATACCTGCAAGCTTGGCTTTCTCCCAAGATGCCTTAACAATTTTAGTGACTGTCTCTTCCCTCAACCACCTCGCCTCAAATTGTTTAACGCGCCCCTCTGGTCGATTAAACACCTTTTCATCCAAATAATCCATGTCTAGTACAATTGGGTGGTGGTCAGAATGAACATGTTCTTCGTTGATCACTGCCGCTCGTGGGAATTTATTTTCCCACGCTAAATTACAGACCGCCTGATCAAGACGCTCACATATTTCGCCTCTCCTCCAAGTGAAAAGGTCACCGGTATAGCCCAGGTCGTCGAGTCCACAATCCATAAATCTCTCATCATACCAAGTGGTCTTGCCATACAGCCCTCTTTTTCCAAAGGATATAAAATTTCATTAAAATCCCCCAAAACTACCCAGGGGTGGTTACCCTTACTATGTAGATTGCGAATATCATTCCAAGATAGATGACTTTCATTCCATTTCGGGTGACCATAAAAACCCGTGAAACGCCATTGAACCACATCCTCATACATAAACACAATATCAATAAAATGGGGTGAAACATAGTTCAACTCAACTTTATTTGACTTATGATAAAACAAAACGAGGCCACTGGCCTTACCATCACTTTCCACTAGAAACATAGAATCAAAATCTAAAATGCGACAAGCTCATCGGCTTTACAATTATTCAAATGAGATTCAGAAAGGAATATAAATATGCCCTTGTACGCTCCTGTAGATCCAGGAGTTCATGAACTGTCATGTTGGAGAGCATACCACGACAGTTCCATCCTAGGATTTTCATTTGGCCCGGCGGTCCTCCTCCTCGGAGGCTGCCGATGTGCCATTCTCGTCTTTCTCTTCGCCAACCGATTCCACACCTTGCGGAATATACTCTTCCTCCTTCTCATCAGTCTCCTTTGCAGCATGTGTAACCCCACCCTCCTCGTCCTGGACTACTTCAACTCTGCCAGTGCACACCCGCTTGGAAGAGGCGGTTACATCGCCATATAATATGCGCTCATAGCTATCCATTTCTTTCTCAAAAGAGAACTCTAACTCACTACCCATCGGACGAACGCCAAATGAATGTCCCCTTTTTTTCCTATGACTTGCTTGCGAGCATTCTCATCTCTATTTTGCCCCCATTTCTTTTTATCTTTATTTTTGTAGTTACCCTGCGTATGATTCTTAGCTGCACTGAATTTAAAGCATACAGTATTGTTCTCTGTCCCACCACCTGTTTTACCAAACCTTGCAGCTACCGCGTTTGTCAACGCATCCAACACCCCCGGATAGAAGAGCAGGAGGCCCGTATCAGCCCCAGGCGCTGGGGTTTTACTGGACATCCCCAGCGGCTGAGTACCCATGGACTTCTGACTCTCCTGGAGAGCCTGATTCGGAGCAAGTGTAGCATGCAAAAGACCCTCCCGGTCATGTGTTGCACCTTTGGACGAGTCCTCCAAGGACTTGTGGCCCTGGACCCGAGTAGATGGCATGCCCACCTGGTCCACCTGACCAAGTGGCGCACCAGCCGGAGCAGGCGCCAAGACTACCTGAGCCCGACCCTCCTGGCCGGTGGTCGTCTTGGTGGAAGTAGCGCCCCCCTTATCAGAGACCGTGAGGCCACTTACGACAGTGGCCACCTTGACAACGTCCATGGGCTTGCTGTTGTTGTTGTTGGCGATGCTTGCAGTCGTGTTCTTGTCGCCACAATAGTAGTTCCCGGAGAGTAGACCCCTCCTGCTAGTACCTTGGCTCTTCCAGTAGGGCTCAACACTAAGATTTCTAGGGAAGCAAACTACTCTCTTCTCACTTGGGATTTTACAAAACCTCTCAGAAGTATGACCCACAATCCCACAACACTCACAGTACAAAGGTAGCTTCTCATACTTTACACCAAACTTAAGAATCTTTGAACTACCTAAAGGGGTAAACTCTACAAAAGTCTTCATAGGTTCATGCAATAAGATCTTCACGCGCACACACAAGTATTTTTCAACAATTACATGGTTGCGGTGCGATACCTCCAGCACCTCTCCCAGTTGATCCTCGAGAGGCCACCCTATACTCTCCGTCTTAAGCACGTACGGAAGATCGCATACCTGGACCCATATGGTCATGACGCCAAGGTCAACCTCTACCGGGTCACCGTTGCCGTCGAACTCGGCGAAGATGAGCCCATCCCGATTAAAGTGCCAAGGCTGCGCCTTAAGCACGAACCGACGGTCACTCTCAGAGGTGAAATTGAGGATGAACCTCCCGTCATCGCTGTCACCTCTTGGAGGGTGGTCACCCCTTGGTTCTTCCAAGCCGTGTTCCGGAGATCATCGAGGATGGCCCTCGGATTGGCCTGGAAAGGGGAGAGGAGGCGTCCAACCACCAGGAAGCTGCTGATGGCCTTGTGAGCAGCCTCCATGTCAATGACAAGAGGACGGCCCCCATCCCTCGAACCTTCTCCACTCGCTGGTTTCTTCCCCAAAACATCATGCGCGATCTCTCCCTGACCCGCCATGGCACACTTCCCTCGGTCGTGGCAAGAGGTAGAAGGAGCAGAGAGCAGATGGTTCTGCAGTGGCGAGAATGATGAGGGGGGACGACCTCTTCCGCACCCACAAATATAGCAAGTCTGAATCCCCTTCCTCACAGCCTCATGAACGAAATTGATGCTATTAAACACGAGTAAAAGGCCATGAATGAGACGCTTCCTATTAACTACAACGAAAAAAACCCCTCTCCCTCAAATGATTCACAAACAGGCAGAGCTAGATCCAGAATCGAGAACACAATCAAATCCTGCTGAATACTCATACTAAAAACTGGAATTGATAAGTTAACTAGCAGAATAGCAAGAAGAGCCTTTGAATCCCGGGCGGAAATCACGCCCATCTTGTCTGAATCATTCCCCTCCCACCTAGCGGGACTCCTGTTTCCTCTCAATCCTATCCTACTATCCTCACAAAGACTCGACGGGATCCCACCTGCCGAAAACTTCGCGATTCCCTTGGAAGATCCCCACTGATTCATGTCCTTACTTTCCAAACTAGAGAGAGAATTTACCAAATAATCAAGATTAAATACCACCTCCTCCTCTGTCCCTAAATTTTTCCCCAAATCATGTCTCACTGTAACAACAATTTCCATAGCAAAATTGGGCCCCGTCGGACCTTCCTCATGTGAGTCAGAGGGGATCTCACCTGCCAATTTGCGGCACAAATCCCTCAATCTTCTCCTTGGATGCTCAAGACATCTTTCCCGATTTTTCGCTTTCTTGATTAAACTCCTTGATCTCTCCCGAAGGACCTTCCATTCCTGGCCGCTGAAGACGCCCACGACGAGGCCATCTTCAGGAGGCGGCGCCCCCTTTTCCGGTGGAGCCGTCGTTGATAGAACGGCCATCTAGGCCGCCAGGATCTCCGGCACCGCGAGGTCGCCTGGGCGGCCGCGGGAGCCCCCGAGAGACGGGGTCACGTGTCAGAGGGGGAGGGGTAAAATGCCCTCTGAACTCACCGTCAAAGCCATGTTGCTTGCCACGATAAAGCCTTTACCATCATATCCCAAAAAAACTTTATTATTGCTATGTGACTACTTACTTAACTTGCTTAGTATGCATGCTTAAGTTGTTTCCTTTCAATTTATGTCATGCTTTACTTGGATTATGCTTATATTACCATGGGTCACTTATTATGATATGCACGTGGAGATAATTAAATGGTAGGAAAATGACAACGGTGAGAGGCTGGGCCTTATGCCTTGGTTTTGTTCCACTTGAGTCCCCCCTAGAGTGGGATCTTGTTTATGTTCTATGAATGAGCGCATTAACCATACGTGGGTCCCAATTACCCATAGCTGCAGACTATCCAGGAGCCACAAGCTGGTTTTACATTCGCCACACCACTCATACTTGCATACAAAGGAGACAACCCCTAGGGATTTTATTATGTTATATGTCAGGCCATTACGGGATATTCCCTGGTAGTTCGAGACTTGCGGAGTACCCGACAAGTAGCTGTGTAGGGTACTAACTATTGTAGCCCCTGTCGTAGATGATTGGGTCCGTGTTAGAGATACGCCCGACTCTCGATATGGATGTTGAACTGATCGAGTGTCTCCTAGACTAGGACGTAGTGACGGTGAAAGTCATTCGTTCAAAATTGTCTTGCTCAACATGTCATGGGGAACAACGACTGTTGTCCTCGAGCAAGCTTTGTCGTGTCGTCTCGAAGTTTCGGTAATAGCTCAATGGGTGGGTGTAATGGGTAGATTCCAGTTGGGAACAATGTGCATATGGAGCCTATAATGGGTACGTTGGTGCACCCCTGCAGAGTTAAATCTTTCGGAAATTCATGTCCGCCCTTATGGATGACTTGGAGCTTGACTAATAGTTCCTAAAACAACTTCAACCAACGTGAGAGTGCCTTGACTATCTCTTATTCATGGGTTATACGAAGAGGAGGACAAAGTAGTGCTCTTTTTGCGTAGAAAGGTGAGTAGGTTCTTAGTTCAGGAGTTACCTGATGTTTGGATTACGCTTATCTTAATCTAATAGATGCAAGTTGTAGTGTGATTTTTAGGGCTTGCAGCTTCACCACTCCATTCTCTACCTAATTATAGTGTTAGTGCTAGTACCCCTAGTAATGAGATTTGCCGAGTACCTTTGTACTCAACCTTGCCACAACAAATAGTTACATGTGTGGTGATGGACAACATTAGCTTGGTAGTCCTTCAGACAGCGGTCTGGGCAAGGATATGGATGTCATTTGCCTTACTTTGAGCCTTCTTAACGCAACATGTATTCTTAACTGTCTAAGTTTTATTTGCTTCCGTTGTATGAGTTGGATTTTAGTCATAAGACCATGTCCGTAAGACTCTGGAACCGACATAGGGGTCCTCGACCCGCCCACTAGACCAAGACACGACATGGTAAGAGACCTTTTAGCTAGGCCACCATCATCGTCAAAGATAACAGTTCACTAGTTTGGGTCTCTATCCGTCGTTGATGGCTCATCATACATCTCTCCCTTGCTCTTGCGTCGCTGTTTAACATCCGACACCATTTTTGCTTTATCATGTTGCTTATCAACCACTCTCTCCCTGTAATGGCACTACAACCCTCTCTCCTCTTCTATGCGAGGCATGGTAATTGTAATTGGGTTGTAACCCTAGCAGTTTGTGGCGTGCTTTACCTACTTTCCCTCTTACTAAGTTGTAAACCCTAGAACTGGATCCCCAAATTCTTTCTGGAAGTCTGAATAGAAGTGTCGAATTCAATCTTGAGTAGCCCTGACACCGGCTTTCAAGCGCTTGGGCCTCCGCCGCATGCCGCACTATATTCCTTCCTGAGCACGCCGCAATCCAGATCAGATTTGACTCCTACACACCCATCGGTTGGTCTCACTAAAAATTTCAGACAAAAACATGCCGCCCGTCGCACGATCAATCCTACTCCAAGTCGCTCCAGCCCCGTTGACCCATCGTACCAAGCTTCAATTTGGCGGCAACCCTGACTCATTAGTAATCGATCCTCGATTCTGCTCCACCTCTAGATCAACTCCTTCGCGACCTCCAGACCTACCTTATGCTCATGATATCACTTGTTATATTAATTCGAAGTGTATTGTCGATTCACCGAGGACCAAGCAATCACACGAGACATGACATCAAGATTTGTTAACGAGGTTCACCAACATGGCTACATCTCAGAGGCCACCGCTACAAAACCGGCAACCCGGGCCCTGCACACGCCACTGGCTTTCCATGCATGTCTGTGCTCTCTTGACATACATTACATCGTGTGTCTATCCCTACATTATATAAGAGGTCCGGAATACAAGTGTTCTACTCGAACACAACTCGTACCCTGTGTACACACAGTACAACTCTAAGTTCAACATATTCAACACACTTCCAACAACCAGAAAACATAACCACGGAATGAACGGGGATTCATTCATAACTGAAACACACGAGGCATTTGTAGGTCACACACAGTCTAACTTATTCACAGAGCAAGACATATGAAAACGATCTATACCATTGCCACAACCCCCAATTGTGGTCTCATCCTGACAAAATAATGAAAATGCGAGCTAAGAAAGAAACTTCAGAGCTTGAAGCATCCGGTCAGCTCTTTGCTGAAACTGAGACCGAGCTCTCGAAGGCAGACCCCATGCGGCTGATGACGAACTGGTAGATCTTGCGCTTCAAGCGCTCCACATTGTCCTTGGTCGCACCCTCGTCGGCGATCTTGCCGACTCCGTCCAGCCAGTCGCTGATCCTCTTGAACTGCGACAGGACCACCGTGATATGGCCGCTCTGCTTTCCCCTAGTTGCGATGTTCTGGTCTTCAAACAGGTGGAAGCCCACATCCATGGCCTCGTTCACAAATTTCAGAAACCAGACATGCATCTCGTGGCACAAGGTGTGGGCAAGCTCAACCGTCTCGTTCATGCCCAGAGTTTTAGGCCATGCAGCAGGGAGATGTGATGCCCTGGACTGGACCTTTGCAGAAGCTCCAAGAGATGGCCTCTTGGACAGGCTTGTTCTTGGTGGTTCCACTGCAGGAGGAGCCTTGGGCTTTTCAGTGCTCTTCTTCTGGTAGATGGATCCAGTGGCGCTGTTAACAAGCTTGAGGACCTCCAGTTCGGTTGCTAATGCTGCCTCAACCCAATGAGTGGCTGATTTCTCCCAGAATGCAGCTTCATCTGCTCCGTTGGTGGCCAGTGACTCGGCGATTTTCTTCCACTTCAGAGTGTCTTCATAGACAGCAAGGAAACAATCGACAGTTGGGAGTGGATTCGCGGTCTTCGACAACGAACAAAGTTCAGAGAACTTGCTGTTGATAGAAATCAAAACATTGTTACAATCATCACTCACACAGACTTTGGTGGAAAAACAAAAACAGACTGCTGCAAGTTACCTCAGATTTCTGATAACTGAATCAGTGATCAATGCCTCCTGCAGAGCGTCAGCTGCAGCGGCTGCTGCTGCATCTCTCCGCTCAGCAGCTTCCTGTAAAATCAATAACAAAACGAAGAAGGCATTAGGAGGATCAATAAATGGATATTGTCTGCAAAAGCAAATGAAATACTCCCTCAGAGGAAGTAGCATACCTTTCCGATCTTCGAAAGTTTATCTGAAACTGCAACCAGTGGAATGCTGCCATCAGTCCATTTAGCATCATGAAGTATGATTTTTGGAGCTGCTGTTTTTGCCTTCCCTGCAGCAGACTCTGTCTTCTTTCGTGGTTTTGGCTTCTCATCAACAGAGGAGTCATCGTTACTGGATAGCTCTGTTGTAGCGTCACTAAGTCGCCGTGACATTGCTTCCTGAAGTTACAGAAGAAGGTCAGTTGTCATTGCTCAGGCACATGAATTCCAATTGCATGTAAACCTAAGCAATTCAGAATAAAGCAGTGCATATAATAAGATATGCCCATTGCACAATGCTCTTGATTCACACATACACTAGAATTAACTGTAGACAAAGAACCGGAATTAACTGTAGACTAAGAACTCTATACAATAGATGCACAGCATCAATACTTTTCCCGTTCGCCTACAACATTATTATCAATGAGGCTATGCAATGTACAAGCACATGAAAATATCATAGCCAAATAGTTTGATTCATTTTCTGTCAACGAAACTGAAATAGTCAGAACTAACCAAGTGGCTAGCAATCCAGTACTCCTACACTATTGAGGACATTACAAGTGGCTAGCACTACAAGATTTTGGAACATAACAATATTATTTACAGGTTAATTCTAGTTTAACATGCTCTATATTTAAACAATTGAGCATGCTGCTACTGTTGCAGCTGTACAGCTAAAAAAAGGAAATACATCTCTTTCACATCCCCACTTGGTCTCATGGATGAGCATGATCAATTAACAGTACATATACTAGTGGCAGATACCTACACAGCAATTACGCTTAATTCCAACATCCGAAATTTCCAAATGCAACACAATGTACTAGCAATTAATATGATCCTTACCTGAGTCCTCAGAATAGTATCTCTGTCCACCTTGACCTTGGACTTATTCACCGTGCCAGCGGCCGCAGCTGCAAGAGCCATTGCCGACTCGTCCCAGCTCTTCCTCCCCGGCTTCATGGCCGACCCGCTCCCCAAATCTGTCATCTTCGAGATACCAGAAACCAACACCCCGACCTTCTTCTTGCTGCCCCCTTCTCCCGAAAGCCTCCGGGAACCGGGTGAGAGGGAGCCCCGCCTGCCACCGCCTCCTGGAGAGGCCGCTCCCCTTCTCCCTCCTGGTGAAGGCTGCCTGTACCTCGATGGCACGATAATGGCTGGCTCCTTTGCGACCCTGCGGTTCTCCTCCTTGGCCGCAACAAGGCTGGGAACCACACACTTCGACGGGGCCGGCGACGACGACCTGGACGTGCCTCTCACGGCAGGTGACGACGCTCTGGAGGCGCCCTTGACAGAGGGAGACGCCGCCCGGGACGCTCCCTTCACCGCAGGCGACGGATCTCGCTGCTTGGCCGGCGCCGGAGACGAGAACCGCCGCTTCGCGGCCGAACCGCCTGGCAGCGCCGCGGCCTCGGGGCCGTTCCTGGGAGCAAGAACGGTCCTTTTGACGGCAACATCCATCGCATCAGACGGTGGCGCACCGCCGGAGCCGGACGGCATGAGCGGTGGTGCAGCGTCGGGGGAGGAATCGGGCCTGATGACGTAGCCCCGGGAGCACGCGGCGGAGCGGACGATGAGCGGCTCAGGGTTGCCGACGCAGGGGAGGGAGCGGGAGGACGGAACAGGGCGGAGGCCGACGGCGCGCGGGACCGGGCTGGCGAAGCGGAGGCGGTCGAGGTGGACCAGGTGGCCGACGATGTGTGGGCGCGCGGAGAGGAGCGCGTCGGCGTCGGCGGGGGAGGGCTGGACGTAGGTGGAGTGGAGGCCGTCGGAGAGCTGGAGGAGGAAGCCGTTGGAAGGGCAGAGCAGGGAGTCGGCGGTGGAGGCCGTGAGCGCAGGCACGACCGCCGTGACCTGGAGCGCGGGGGAGCGGTGCTCCCCGGTGACCCGCTCGTCCGTGTGCATCGCCTGCAGCAGGCGCAGCAAGACCCCCGGTGTTACCGTCGCCATCGCTCGCTCTCTGGCCGCCGATCGGGAGGAGAAGG